>NW_006379215.1:0-1434 GCF_000327345.1 Myotis davidii | reverse complement strand
CCCTTTCTCATTTCTCTCAAAATCTGCCCCGTTATACCAACAGAGAGATGGGAAGTGTAAGCTTTGTTTGCTACTGCTCAAGGATGTCTGTCATACCTTCTCAATCTCCTCCCTTTCTTAAGGTTCTCCTTTGATCTCCCCCTTCCACCTGAGGAAGAGTCTCAAAGGCAAAAGGGTAGCAGAAAAAAACGGGTTGTTCAACATAAAGACTATTAGTGAGTTAAATGCCTATTCTTCAACAAGCAATGCTACCTAGGTGGACTTGAATCTGTACCTGATTTTGAAATGAGATTTTATGAAAAGAGCCAGAGCTGCAGACTTTAAACCTTACCTAGGTTTAGGTATTCACGCACCCACTCAACCTAGCACTCAACCTTTCTCTCTACTTTTTATCCTAATGTTTCACCACACCTTCACCACTCTTTGTAAAATTCAGACTCTTCATTCTCCTAAAATTTTATTTTGATGCTTATTACACACCTTCCCTGCTGCTGGATTACGAATGCCCATGTCTTAATTTTGCATCATTTTAGGTTGCAGGAATGAAGACAGGAAAGTCCTCACCTCTACTGATAGGACTACCATAGAAAATCAATTCTGGGCTTCCCAATTTGGGTCTTAAAAATCATGTTGCTCCCATATGCACTGCTCTTTGTGTTGTTTAGGTTGGATAGCAGCATTAGCTCTGGGTATAGGATGAGTTAAGCTGTCATCTGTGGGCTATTCTGGGAACACACCCAACATTTGCATTTTTTAATTTTTCTATTGAAAAGTGCCTTCTAAGTTCCAAATAATCAACTCATAAATTAGTTTTTGGAACAGAATGGTTTGTAAGATGAGGGACTGACTGCAATTAGAAAGAAACAATGTAGATCGGATGAAAATTCAATTGAATTAACTAAAAGCAGAAAGATGAAAGGCTATTCCACAAAAGCCAAGTAATTCCCATGAAAAGATACCATGAGTCAGTAAATTAGATCTTTTTTGAAACTTATATTAACTCTTCCAGGACACAAGAATAGCAGTGCACTGATGTCTTAGTGGTTTGAGAAGTATTTCCAAAATGCCTTAAATTAGTATTAAGGAAAAGCTACTTCGCTATTTTACATGCAGCCAGGGGAGATACAGTTATCTACCAAATACCCAAGCATGAATGTAGCAGAATTAAATATATAAGGCCAATTTTGTTTCTATCATATTCTCACATGTTACATACTGTACAAAGAGACACAGAAACACACAAACACAAACATCATGGTTCACAAAATGTAAATTATTCTACCTTAACCCAAATAAGAATGCTATAAGATTCACTTATTGCCTCCCTTTTAGGAGAAAGTATATATTTGGCAAAAAATACTACCACTACTAACACTGATAAACCCTTTAAAAAGGTGCTAGAGCCGAACCAGTTTGGCTCAGTAGATAGAGCAT
>NW_006379214.1:0-1434 GCF_000327345.1 Myotis davidii | reverse complement strand
TTCCTGTTAATAATAACCAGGTTATTAATGGTATCAAATGATTTCCCATAAACATATCATGGTAGATAAAAGCCAAACCAATGCATCTTAGTTGGGTTTGTCTGGTGATGCTCTCACTGTCCTGGGGTATTAAATCAAATTTTTGGGAAGGTGTATCATTAAAGCTCTTGTGTTTATGTGTGTGAACGTGTGATGTGAAATTTACTAAAAGATTTCTCCATCAAATTACAAAGAGGAGTCATGTATCAGATGAGTAGAGCTATTTTGATGTGGAGAGCACAGAGAGGAGGGGCCTTCTACTGAAATCCTCTGAGTTCCTAACAATCATATTCTAAGGCAGGTGCTTCTGCACACTGCTATTGATTAAGTGTCACCACTTTTGGTGGAAAATCCCAAATGGAATGTCAAATTTGTGAGAAAACTACAAGTCATGGAGTTGTACAAACTCATATATTTATTGTTCTTTTTAAGTCTGACAGGTTACCTGTATATTTTTATCTCTGCCTCCAAGAAAACATCATGTAAGTTAATTTTGAAGTCTATATCCATGTATAATTTTAATTTAATTAGTTTGGGTTCTGACTTGATATTGTGACACTAAGATACTGTAGAAGCGAACTATGGGTTTAGTATTGAGAAAACTGAGTAACATAATATAAAGTGGCCAATGTAACGTTGCTAGCTTGTTGATATCATAGGTTGGTTGAACAAATCACAGGTAGCACATGTATAGTATGAGAAAGGCACAGAGTCACTAATAAGCTCATACCGTGGAAGACATACCACACCCTCTGCAAAAACTCTAGCAAGTGTAATGAGTGCCTGAGTGGTGAAGATCATGCCTCACTAGCTCTTTAGGTGTCAATAAATACAATGAAGTGCATTTATGAGGGAGAATACAGCAATCTGGAATTTCTAGACAAAAGGGAAGAGAAACGCTGGACCTGAAGGTTTTCAATGGACACCTAAGGGAAAGTGCGGTAGACATCCCTGACTTACATCGATGATGAAATTGTTGGCACAAAAACACTATCTTTGGTGACTCGGGAGATTTCCTTGCTGTGGAGGTGGGAGGAGCCTTGTTGTGGTGTGTGCATAGCATGGGCATGTTCGTCATCAAAAATAAATCATTCTTTAACCGCTAGTCCACTGTAGGTCCAGGAATGTACCAATGGGTGTGTGGAGCTTTGCTTCACTCGGTCCTTTCCAGAAACAGCTGAACTGAATCTCCCAGAGGGTGAGTATCTTGGAAATATCTGGCAGGTATTTTTAAAAAATAAAATCTAGCCGGTCTTGCTCAGTGCTTAGACAATGGGTCAGTGAGCCTAAGGGTCATGGATTTGATTTCCAGTCAAGGGCACGTACCCCGGTTGTAAGCTTGATCTCCAGCCGGATCGAGGTGCATGTATGGGAGGCAACCAATTGATGTGTCTC
>NW_006379213.1:0-1433 GCF_000327345.1 Myotis davidii | reverse complement strand
TCTGACTTATTTCACTTAGCATAGTATATAATGGCATAAACTCTGTAGACAGAACACCTAAGTTTAAAGGCTTATTAGCTATGGATGCCAGAAAAGTTACTTAACTCTTCTGTGCCTCAAATTCCTAATTTATTAAATTGGTGCAATAATAGCACTTATCTCATGGAATTTAAGTGAATGGCAATGTGGTTATCATCATATCTAACTTAGTCAACTTTCAAAATGTTGTGACGGATTCTTTTCTTAAAGATGACTACTCTTAAGTTTGAATAATGTTTATTATCTCTATAGAATGTACTGTGCTTTGCATATTATCTTTGTGTCTCATTTACTTTTCCAACTACTCATATTTTACAAATAAAGATAATGAAGTCGAGCATGTATTAGTAGCAAGTCCAAGGTTTCAACACTAGGTATTCTGCCTAGACTCAGCTAACCTCAACCATAGTTTTTTCTCTCTCTGCCCACTGCTTCTTTGATTAGACAAATGGACGAAGTTTGGTAATGTCTTAGAGATGTTGTGTATAGTATTCCCAGAGGACACAGAGCTGTACTCCCCCAGCATGGGATCAGAGCACCTTTGTTCTCAGTCAACGCACAGACTGAATCAGGACTGCACGTACTGGCCAAGTATTGTCCCAAGAGAAAGGTTGTTGTTCACTCCACATTCTCTGATCAATTTATGCAACTCCAATAAGCCACTGCTTTGGACAGTGATTCTCTTACTCTGTCTAAAGGAAGATCAGTCTGGTAGATGTATTTATGCCAAAAGGAGAATAATGAGTTTAATCTCTCCTTCCCACTACCACTTCCATCTAACACATACAATGCAAGTTTGTAAGATAGGTCCCTTTCTTTTTAATCAAAGTAAATCTAACCTTGTTAAATCATTCATTTGATAAGAAACAATCTCAGTCTTAATTGTATTTCCCAAGGCAGTACAAGTCTAAGAAGTACCTGGTTGATGGTGCTTGGAAGGTAGAAGAAGGACCTCCAGCCTCTTGTCCATTATGCTTCCCATGGACATCCTCATTATCAAAGCCCACAGTGTCTAAAAGGCCAGAGGGTCCTTGCTCTGGACTGCATGTATAAAGTAGGAATCTTTGCCAAGGTAAAAAGCAATTCGGCATCCCTAGATTCATCATATGGCCATCCCCTTCCATGTCTTGCTTCCCCAAGGCATCAACATTTTTAAGTGGCAGGACATTCTTGCTTCTTCTACTCCAGTTCTTACCTATTTTCCAACTTGTTTTATAGTCTTAAAATATCATTCCTTCTCCCTTTTAAATATCCTTGTTTCTTTCAAAGTTACTCCCTTTGCCTCAAAGGCAATAATCACGTCTTCAATAAACTCAACCTTTGCAGGCAAAAAACATTTAACAAAATTGTCCAGTATCTAACGTTAAGTAAAAATTAGCATGCCACAAAACTGT
>NW_006379212.1:0-1435 GCF_000327345.1 Myotis davidii | reverse complement strand
TTGGCTCAAATAAACTCACACAAATTCTTTACATGTTTGAATGCTTTTAAGTTAATAGTGAAGAGAGGAGCTTTTATAAAACTGAAAGTGGTTATTGTTCATTGTTATATGGAGAGGACAGAGTAACTGATGTTACCAAAAATGTTGAACGAAAAAGGTTATTTTATCTCTGATTCATTTTCCCCCCAAAAGGTAGATATATCTGTTAGGAAATGAATTCACTTGGAAAAAAAATCCTGTAAGTCACTAGGATATGCATTCCCCAGTCACTGATAACCATATGAATAAGCCATTGTTACCCATCTGGAAGCATCTCAAGAAGGATAGTATATTGCTGTCTGAGGCAAAATTTTGAAATATTGTTACACCTTTGAAAAAATTAGCATGCTTGGTGTCTGCTTGGCTAGGCTAGATATGAATTTGGGAAAGATTTCTATTTCCAGTTTCCCCTTTTTGAATCTCTGACCCAATATATTTCTCTGCTAGATTTGGTGCATTTTTAAAAAGTATTCATGGTCTGAATTTGAAGTCTTGGAAGTTTAAAGAAAAAAACATACCGTACTCATTACTAGTATTTAGAAAATGTTTGATTAAAATTGCAAAACAAAATACCGGCGCACTGTTTGCCTTTGTAGAAAATGTTTGCAGCACCCAGGCATCAAGCATGTTGGATTTAGAGAGCTACAGTAGAAGACATATGAAATATATAGATATTCAGAAAGTGCCACCTTCCCTGCTTGAAACAGATAAACAAAAAATCCATATTGGCATTTGAAGTAGAAATTTAAAGTTAATTTAATAATGTGGTATAATATTGAATGTACTCCAAAATCAAAGAAATCATGTACATGTAGTTACTCTGAGGGCTTTTTAGGAAGTTGTATTTTTGATTTTTTAATGAAAACAAAGTGTTATTTCACTATAAAAAAGATCTTGAAGAGACTTCAGAAAAGTAAGGGTAGTCCTACTCTAAATGAAGCCATTCAAGCAGGGTGGTGAATGTGCTGTTGGTGGAGATTTATAATACCTACTTAAAATGCTACCCTGGTAGGAAATGAGAAGAAAAAGGAAAAAAGAAAAATTCTCTCAAAGTCAGGAAACTATTGAGAAAGCAGTCAAAACCTTAAAAATAAAATACTGCAAAAACACTAATAATATATCTTCTGTTATTTGGCAGTTTTTCTACAAAATGCACAACACTTGTACAAACATACGGTTTAGAAAAGGAAGAATTAATTGCTTAAGAGTCACAGAACATTTCTTTCTCACAATCTCTGATACAAGTTCAGTTTATAGTAATTTTTATAATAACACTATATCTTACCGGTTTAATTGTAAATAAAGATTTTTGTGAGTGTTAAGTGTAAACAAAGATCTTGTTTGTCCTTTGACAAGAACAAAGATAAAAAACAATAATGATAAGAACTTCAGTACT
>NW_006379211.1:0-1433 GCF_000327345.1 Myotis davidii | reverse complement strand
GTGTCTGCCCCATGGTGGTCAGTGTGCATCATATGACTGGTTGAACAGTTAAAAGATCAATTAGCATATTAGGCTTTTTGTATATATAGATATTTCATACATGTGGAAAGTTATGGTTCTTGCTTTTATTTTTATGTTTGGCTAGTGTGTGAATTTCTAAAACAGTGGACACTGTTTCATTCAAGTGAAATAGAAGATTGCCAAGTGAAGTACCACATGATATAGGTATAAAATATTTGGTAGGATGTACAGAATAGGAATGTAGACTTGCATTTTCTTTTTGTTTCAGGGGAGAAGAGCTGAACTGTGCTGCACACATGTTCGGTGCAGCAGTCACTGGCACATGAATGCTTCCCTCTTTGTTCCACTTTTACCTAAGGCAGTGCCTTGGATCATGTTCATGTTTGGTATTTTATTAGCAGAAAATGTAGTAGGCTGGTTTGAAGAATATATTTGGGGTTTCTTTAAATCATATTTTTTCTGTTTGACATTTCTCATTGTATTGCACCATGTCAAGTAAGCATGGACCAGTGTGTATAGTATATTGAATTTTCTTCAGTTGTTCAAGACAAATTAGTTCTCTGCCCACATATCACTTAAAGCACTAATCCCTGTGCAGCCCAGCAAACTTTAGACTGTACCTGTTCAGCATTTAAAGTTAGGGCAGTGCATCATGAACACCTGTCAAAGTTTATAGCCATCTGCTGCCTCAAGAAATCTAAATTCTAATAATATAAAATTAACGGATGGGAAAGAGCTGTCACCTCAGCTCTGAAGAGGATAACTGTAACCTTAGAATGAACATTTTCTTCATTTTGCTGGTAATTGTTCTCAATGGCCATTGGGACACAGTTCACAATGATGGGCCATTACTGACATGCTTTGTTTCTATTCGGGGATGGTTTGGATAAGGGGTATTTCATAACGATTTCTAAAACTTCACATTAAGGCGAGTCTTCCTCTTCTCAATGAAGGCACAAAATAATAAAGATATAATTAAATGTGCTTCAACATATGACAGTCCTGAGGGAATGAAAAGATACCTTTGAGACTAGAAATGTAATGTCTTAAATAAGACATTAAAGTTAGTTAGGATCTACTTATATAAAATTAAGTACGAAAATTAGATGTTGAGAGGAAATTCATAGCAAACTGTGTGTATTTCCAGGAACTAGAAATCCATATTCACAAATAATTGAGAAGACTCTTCTTACAAGAAGGATAATTAAAAATAAAATTATAGACCTCAAGGTTTTGTTTTGCTTTGAAAAATTACCATGCCTTTGTGTTGTTTTCTATTTCTGATCATAAAAGTAATGCCTGCTCAATATAAATAATTCAAACCATACAGAGTGCTTAAAGTGCAATGGGAGGTAGCCATGATTTCATGCTCCACAAACCTGAGGAACAAATATCAATAAATCTTTTTTTTT
>NW_006379210.1:0-1432 GCF_000327345.1 Myotis davidii | reverse complement strand
GTAAAGATGGCTATGAATTTCTATAGAGAAAGGCCAAACAGGAACCATGAGATGACCCAGACTCCATGATGATGAGTGGGAACCTTTATCAATTGATCACTGCCTCTAAGCTTTGTTCGGAAGAGGCGGGTTACTTCTAGAAGACGGTGCTCTTATTCATGGATCTAAGCATGCACTTGACCCAGAAGATAAAGAAGCTGAAGAAGGAGACCCAGTGGTTACTATAGACTGCACAAACAAGATGAGCCAGCAGCATATGACAATACTTGTTCAGTTCAACAGCACCTGAACCTACACCCACATTGTGAACATAAAAATGGCTCACAGACATTTCTCTCATGGCTAGTTTTATCCAAAACCAACACTGTGAATTCTGGTAAATGAAACAGTGACTCCCAGAGGGAAGCCCAGGTGAGAGAGGGTGGAGAAAGGCCTTGGAAATACTTCCTGGTGAATAACGAGTCCATGACTGCTATTCAACTCAGTTAGAAATGTTCACTTTTTTTCTCTTATGTGAGCCAATAAATACTTTTAATTTTACTTAAGCTAGCTCAACTTGAATGCCTCATGCTTAAAATTTAAGAAGATCTGATCAATGCATGTAACTCATGATAAGTTGGAGTTACTAGGTGAGAATGTAAGTAGGGGATGGTAATTCAATTACAAAAGCAGTGTCTAATGTATTTACATGCTGAAAAAATAAATTAATGAATGAAAAGGAGAATAAAAATGAGAAACATCATAGTGCATATTTGTGGAAAGTACTGACTTTTCCCCCCAGAAAATTCCATTTGCATGAAAAGAGCTTCCAAATGAGTTGGGCTTCGCTATAGCTCCAAAATAGACTTCATGACACAGTATTCCTGTCACTTGTTATCATCACAGTGATTACAGACATTTCAAATGGTCCAAAAACCAAGGCATCTGTATCCAGTTTCTGTATTTGTTTTCTTTTAAATGCTTTGCAAAATGCCTAGCATCATTGTCAACTAACAGTTATGATAAATCAAGATACATTAATCTAATTAAATCATTTGGACATTAGAGCTGATCCCCTTGTGCTATCAGTTCTGACATTCCGGATTCTGTAGTTCTGGAAGGGAAATGAAGTCTCAGAGATGACGGAGTTCTTCTGTTCACTTATTTTTCTGAATTTAATTTCTCTCCATTTTTACGTGTGAGCGTTTAGTCTGGATTCCTTATGTTCCAGGAGGAAACCATCTGGAGACAGTCACTAGCAGGCCTGACCATTTGTGCTTCACTTTGGTAATTGGTTAGAGAGAAAAAGATCTCTCAATGGACTCTCTTAAAAGGCTTAACGGGAAAAAATTATTCTCAGCACCTTTATAATGTGCTGCCCATGCCCTCATTCAAGTTTTGCTGGCTAGGGAACACATCTAATTATTTTGTAATCTTGTGTCTAGAAAAAAAA
>NW_006379209.1:0-1433 GCF_000327345.1 Myotis davidii | reverse complement strand
GGAGTCCCATTTCAGTGCAGGTAAGATCGGACACCACACATACACATTCTGTAGATAACATATTTGACAGCATTTGTAGGAAGGGCTGAAAGAGCAACTGTAGAAGAGAACTATATAATGAGTATACGCTGGGTAAGTGGTGTTCCCTTTAAATATACTTTTTTTACATCCTCCTCTACCTCATCCAAAATGCCAACTCCATCGCGACTCTTGTTGGCTTTATGTCCAAATTGATCTTTACCCAGGTCAATATCTATGGCCATCGAATCTTTTCTGCTGTTATCTCACACCTGAGAAGAACAGTCACCTATTTTGTTGTTCCCACACAATCAGTGATCTGTCAGGCCTTTGCCAAGTACTACCAAGAAGAGATCCCCATCTCCAAATCAGGAAGCATGTAAACGTGTCATGAGGATGGAACAGACATGTGATGTTGGCCTGTGTTTTGTGCCTTTTGGTCCGGGTGTCATCATCCAATCACTGGATTTCAAGGTTAGGCCACAGCAGGACACAGGAATGGTTTAGAGCTGGTGTCCACATATGCCCTCAAAAAGGGAGCCTGTGACTAGGCCAGGTCATTCTTTTGATTTGGTCTGGCCAAGACCATTAACTACAAAATCCCAAATTAAGGACACACAGCCAAACTTTCTGGTAAATTCCTGAACAGCAAGAGGCATCATTCGAAGAGCCCACTCCATTTCTTATCAATATACGCAGGCAGATTTCATAGCTTGTTACTCTTAGCAGATTTTTTGATATGCATAGAAGTATAATATGAAACATTTCATATTCAATTCCAAAAACATGCATTTAGTAATAAGTTTCAAACATCTATTAACACAACAATTTTCAATGCCCTCAGATTCCCAAGGTGAGTAACAAAAACTAATGACTATAATCTAGTGGACTTTTAAAATTAAGCCTAAAGAGATAATTTCCTTTTCTGGCTCGAGTGCAGGACATATATGAATAGCTTTGGGAAAAGCAAAATGCCAGGTTCTGGAAAGGCCACATAAGTATTTCTGAAATTATAAAACACTTTATTATTAAAAATGTACTGAAACTTTGAGTTAGACATTAGCTACATGCTCTGTATGAGTTATTTCCATTAACTGTGGCAACACCAAGAAATAGAAACTGCTATTTGCCTTGTTATACAGTTGGCACATGGAGTCTTGGAGGAGCGACGCTATTTCTCAAGGTCAGACAAACAGGAATTCAGGTGTGGAACTTGGCGATCACATCCCACTGCTGCTACTACGCCTGTTAGCCATGGCCAGTCTCCTTTTCTCTTCTAAATTATTTAACGATCACATTAAAATAAAGAACTGATCGCATGGCTGGTGTGGCTCAATAGTTGAGTGGTGAACTATGGACCATGCTGGCTTTTGGGGTCCATTCCAGTAGGGGGCGTGCAGGAAGCAGCCAATAGA
>NW_006379208.1:0-1433 GCF_000327345.1 Myotis davidii | reverse complement strand
AAAAAAAAAAAAAAAAAAAAAAAAGCTGAATACTCCTCCTTCCAGGTTTATTTGGCCTCTGGCATCTGTCCCAGGTAAGCAAACGCTCAAGATCTGTTTCCCTTTGGAGTCACCTGTCTTCCACGAGATTTAGGGATAGTTAGCCACCCTGCCACTCAAGTTCTCTGATGGATTCCAGAACAGCCATTACTTTGAAGTTTGCTCAGCTTTTTTATTCTTGGAAGGGTAGGAGTGAGGCTCATCCCAACAATCTTTGTCTCCAAGCTAAGACCAGAACAGAACACCAGGTCCCTTTCATAATTAATATCAATTTAGAGAACAAGCAAAGGGTTTGTAGGAACCGTTTTCAAATAAAAATGTCTTGGTACCAAAAAGATATTTATATCCTTTCCCCCTGCTACCCTTCTTGTGTTCACATTTGAGCAAGCTGGAAATCACACAACCAATACTAAAATCTTCTCAAAACACTTGCTTTTCCCTGGTTGCTTATCTCTCTCCTCTCTCTGAGATCATGCAATACCTGCCAGTCGTGGTAATGGGAAAGGAAAGGAATGAGAGGGACTGTTTATCTAAAGAGAGCAGGGCTGCTTTGGCTTTCGCATCTTTCTTCTCCCAGATACTGTTTTGTTTTCTGTCATCGCTTGATGACCTTGCACTTTTCACTGATTTTCATACATGCACCACACACAAAATTTGGAAGTAAAGGCCCAAAAGGGTCTATAGATGAAAAGTACTTTTAGTGTAAAAGAATTACTTTTAGCAAGAGTTTTCTCTGTCTGTCACAGATAGAAACTCAAGAGATTTATAGATTTGGCCAAATAGGTATAAAACAGCAAAGGGGGGTTCATATGATATGCTTTACTTTTACTAGAAAGTGGGAATGAGTGAGCCAGTAGCAGCTACGTATGGGTTGAAAGGGAACTTTTTCCAGTAATGAGAACAAACATACTCTGTCATCTATGCCAGCTTCGTTGTTGTGTAACCTCTGTCATTTGTAAGCTCAGTGTCTAGAGGTGGAGTGTGGTTTACATCCCTGAAAGAGAACCAAACTGTGGTTGTTACTTTATTAGGCTCATACAAGTTTCTTTAAAAATGGGCATTGAAATGGAAACTTTTTAATGCAAAATGCAAATCTGGCCACCTTGAGGTCAACTTATTCAGAACCTGACACTATCTTTGGTTTGAACCAGCTGTATGACTTTAGACATTTAATTAATCATTAGCTTTGCTTCGAAACTGAACATATGAAAAGAACAAGCTATCCTCTCTTCTGTATCTCATATTTTATCTCCACAATGCTGGAGATCCGATTGAAGAATAAAATGTAAGACACTGTGGAAGAAAACGGTGCCATATACTAAACCTGGCAAACTCAGGAGAGGCCTGCATGGCAGCCTCATAAACTCAGAGACCTAAAGTAACTACATAGGATG
>NW_006379207.1:0-1432 GCF_000327345.1 Myotis davidii | reverse complement strand
AAAAAATGCAGAGAGCATGACTATTAGATCTCAGTGTCTGATGAGGGGAATAGAGAAAATGAACCACTTAACATGACTAAACCCATACACAATGAAATGTATTAGGTACAAATGATGTAAAATAGATGCTTTAGTGATTAGAGTATGGGACCATGACTCTACATAGAACAAGCATTTATGCAGCAAGCTATGGGTAGAGAGAAGGTAAAAAAGAAACAAACAACAAAAAAAGGTAAAAGGCTTAGTCTTTCATGTGTTTAATAGCTAAAAAGCACCATAACATCAGAGTACAGATAGAGAGAAAATAAAAAGAATAGTCTAAAACAGGATAATTGGCCTCTGAAAATTAAATCAATTATACGAAAGCATCCTAGGGATCTCTAGGAATCCCTATTTTATGGCAATATATTGAGATGATGATTAATCCACAGAGCAATAGAAGCACAAAACAGATAAAATTGTTACAGTGGTTGTAAAAAAGCCTAATGAAAATAAAAATAGGCACTATTTTCAAGAATGGAAAGAAAATATGCCAATGGATGTCTTTTTCCAATTTGTATGTCTTTATGCTCATGTAAAAGGAGGTATAATATTTTGCTAACAAGTCATGAGTTAGAACATAAATGCATATACACAAATGAAGTGAAGAAAAATGGTGCGGAATTATGTAAAGTATTACAAAGCACATCATTACACCTGCCTGGACATATTTTTCCCACTGCATATCTGTGATTGGCACTCTGCAGAGAGAAGTGAACCCTTCCCAGTTTACTCAGACCTCAATTCTAATTGATTTTACAAGGCTATTCTTCCTAGCATGAGATACTACTCCTAAGAGAAAATTGAGTATGAAGACAAATCCCGACAAAACATAAAATACATGCATACTTTTTTATTTGGATAATCTAGGTTCATATATATTAACAAATGTGTCTAAAGCCTGTGAAAGGTTTGCAAATTTTTACATGAGGTTGTTAAATGTTACCGCAATATAATCTATGTCACAGCATACACAGTTCATTTAACAATTTTACCATTTGTAAACTTTAGTATGTTATGCCCATTGAGTAGAACTTAAAATAAATGTATTTATAACATTTTGTGTTTACCATAGTGCTTAATAAATAGTCCTAAAGTCTAGAAAACCTTTCCCTTGGCTATGAATTAATCTATGGAGCATTCAAAATGGTGAATGTGCAAGTTGGGAAAATGAGCATATTTGTTACAGTAACAACCTTCTAATGAATTATGGACTTGTTCTTGCAAGTTGTTTATTTGAAAATGGTCCTCATCAGTGGTCCAGTTTTCTTGTTAAAAAAGGATTATTAAAACAAAAGCAAAAACTAAAGTCCAAGCAGTTGCCTGATCTTTGTGTTTTTATCAAATCAGGACAAATACATTAAACATTTTGGATTGTTATCATGCTACTACA
>NW_006379206.1:0-1432 GCF_000327345.1 Myotis davidii | reverse complement strand
AATTTGCATATTAGGCTTCTATTATATAGGATAGACTGTGTGGATTAGAATGTGAATCTAACTACACCTGTAATTTTTGTTTTTTTGCCTTTGTGAAAATTTATTCTGAATTTTCAAGCAGTATAATTTTCATTAACATTTCTAGAGTGAGAAAATATTCTATAATACAGCCTCTAGCCAATTGTGGCTATTTAGTACTTGAAATCTGGCTAGTTTGAGGAACTAAATTTGTAATTGTATCTAGTTTTATTTCCTTTAAATTTAAAAAGCCAAATGATGTCAGCATTTATATTATTGGGTTGCAGTTTTGACATTATAATTCTCTTTAGTCAAAAGCAAAAAAGAAAAAATGGCAGGTTCATAATATTGTTAAATCATGTGTCAGGTTAACAATGAGGCCAATTATTATTCTGACAGGATGATCTGAAGCTTGAAGATGCTTTTATATATATATACATGATAATGTAAAGTCATTGCTTAAATTATTAATTCAACCATCTTTTATTATTATGACAAAGGACAGTGTTTTGAGACAGGTAAATATATATATATATATACCTGGGATACAATAGATTGTTTCTTTATTTCTTTACTAAATTTACCTAGATAGATCATATATTGGCCTCTCCCTGACTTCATTTATTTTGGTCTATGCCATATAAGATTTGAAAGGCTCATATGGTACACTGAAGTGATACTGAGGAATAATTTAGCATAGTCAGCTCAGACCCTTATGGACACTGCCAGAAAATCATTCTCCACTTTCACAATAGACTGTAAATTTATACAATTTATTCTGTTATGACAATGCTAAGTAGGTTTTTTCCCATCCATCCTTTGTTTTAGAATCTTCATTTTCATTGTAACTAAATATTTAAAATTAATTCTAAACAATATAGTCAATTATCTCCCTAGAAAAATAGGCATTCACAATCCTGAACTTTTACTTATCTTGAAGAAAAGTAAGTAAATTTATTATTCAATTAATTTAAAATTAAATGTATAATATTCAACTACCTAAAGCTGCTGAATATAAACATTTATCCTTTAATGCCTATATTTCTAAAGGAGGTATAAATCATTTATGTCAGCAAGGGATTTATCTTGGAGAACAGTGAACAGATGGAAATGACAATAGTGTCCATGTAAATTGATCATATGTATTTGTCAAAAACAAGATTGGCTAGGTAGTGAAATAACCATTTAATTTATTAGAGAAAAGTATTTTTGATTTATTAACATATCAATGATACTTTTAGTATTTGTGGACCACAAATACATTCATCAATTGTCTTCTTGAATAGATAATTTAATGGAATTCCTTATTGTGTAAAATAAAATAACTCTGTAGTTGGTCAAGCCAAATAAAAGCCCTATACCCTTTTTCTCTTTTTGGCCCAAGGTTAGGATACAAATACAAATAATTGTAATG
>NW_006379205.1:0-1432 GCF_000327345.1 Myotis davidii | reverse complement strand
TTCCAGACCACCGCAATAAAGCGAGTATTGCAAAAAAGCAAGTCGGAATCTCTTGGCTGTTGGAGGGGTCTTTCTTTCAATTTGTAAAAAAAACGCGTCTGTGAAGCACTAAAGTGGAGTGCAATGAAACGAGGTCTGCCTGCAGAAGAGAGAGGTTGGACTTCCCAAATTCAGTGCGGGGGTCTTAGGGCACCACCATCGACATGGTTCGTTTTACATCTCAGCATGTATCTTCCAGACTGTGTCTTGAGTAGAATTTGCTTAATCCTGAGCCTTAGTCCTTGATAATACTACAATGAGTTAATTGCAAAATAGAGCCACAATTAGCTAAAAGGTTTGTTAGATAGGATTTGTCATTTCAAAAGTTTGCCATTTGTCGATTGCTGTGTTCCAGGAACTATGCTAATTGCCTTATGTCAATCTTATTTTAATTCTCATAACACTTTGGAGAGGATTTTACCCATTTGCAGATGAGGAAACTGAGCAGCGACAAGACTAAATTACCTGCCTGGATCTCAAAGCTCATCTGTGGCAGGGCTGGGATTTGAACTCAAAACTTATCCCAAAATCTAAATGTTGAGCTATTAACCAACTTTCCTATGGAGGTTGAACCCATTTAAATATACAGCAATGTTTGCCAAACAAAGTGATGGCAATAATTGAAATATTGTTTCTATCATTATTTCTTCAAAAACAAGTTTTTAATGACCACATAGAATTTCATTGTTGGACAGTTAGATTTTCTATCTCTTATAAATAATGCTTCAAAGACTGTCCTTGGTAAGGGGTTTTAAAGTGGCCACTCCAGGAAGAATGTGACTGTATATGTTTTGTTTCCTCATCTGTAAATGGGAACAATACCTATCCTGTAAGAAAGCAAGAAAATGTGAACGCCTGTCTTTGGGTGGGGCGTGCATTCTGCCATTTCAGTCTTCTCATGTTGTTGTAACTTGCCTGCCCCTGAAAGCCTTCAAGGCTCACATACGGTTTTGAAGAGATGTATTGCGAATTAGGAAGATGAGAAATTCCCAGTCTTTTCAATGTAGTCACTAGACCCAGCTTTTAAATATTTTCAAAGGCAACTAAAACTGTGAAGTTGGCAATTCAAATGGTTTGACAGGGAATCTGGTGGTATATTTGTAGGCAGTTTTCAGACTCAGATCTATTCTAAAATGGATGGAATTATAGATTCCAGTGAGGGACAATCCCATTATCTACAAGGTGCACCTGGTGTAGTCTTTAGTAGAGATGTGTGTACTTTGGTGACAGTGCCCCAAATCGGTCCTTGTTCATAGTAATCTTCACTTTTTTCCTTTACCCCAAAATATGTTGCTCCAGAAAAGATTTTAATTTAATGTGTGAATAGTCTCATTTGAGATAATTTCCCTAATTCCCCCAAATAGTTTTTTGCTTCAACCGTTTTAATTCAACC
>NW_006379204.1:0-1432 GCF_000327345.1 Myotis davidii | reverse complement strand
TCAATGATATGTTGTAAAGAGTTGGGGTGACTGTTGTACTAAATCCTCTCATTAGCCTAAGCACCCACTACCCCCTTTCTTAGGTTCTCAGAAGATTAGAACCTCAGGCCCCTGCAACCACCATCCTGCTACTTCCTTAGGCCTGGCTTTGGAAATAGTATGTATTGCTAACAGATTGGTGGGCACAAGCAAACACAATATTCTTTCTTGTCAAACATGTGGGTTAGCCACAGCCTGTAGACAGAATCCAACTGACGCATATCAATGAGCTGATATGACCCCATAATATTTGGACTGAAAGGGAACTTTTCATTATAGCTTACTTTGTTAGAAGTTTACTCATTTGAGTGTAAAATGAGAAATAACTTATTTTGGGAGAATACATGTAAACCCTGGGACTTTGGAGCAAGCCCAGGGTAGGACAGCTATAGAAAGTGACACAGTGCTAACCGAGGGTCATGAAGTCAGTTTTGATAAAGGAGATTTATCTCCCTATATTGTGCTTGGACTATTGTCATGGTTTAGCACTTCCTGAAAAAAATTTGCTTTGGTTATATTCATGCTTAGATGCCCTGGAATGTGTCTTTGACTGATAAGAATGGCTCTTTGGAGCAGTTGTCCTGGGTTTTGCTCTACTCCAGGATTTATTATTATTTTTTATGACACTGTTATCATTAAAGTACTCAGAGAGGTGTACATACACCTCAGTATGGCACTTTTCTTTGCAACAAGTTGCTTTTGAGTAAGTCTAAACCAGGACCCTCTTCACCTGTACGAGAACTCTGAAACCATGTGCAGGGGCAGGGGGACAATGAGATCACACATCTCATCAAAGCCACTGTGACTTTTCTGTGTCTTACTCAACAACACAAGGGATCCAACACTGGCACAAAGATAAAGGGGGAAGTTGAGTTCTTTGGGAGAACACACAGCCCTCGTATTATTTACTGGACTTATTCAATTGCATGAAAGAACCGAATTTTACAGGAGTTGCTTTCCAGCTTTTGGTATACATTTTTGGATGTCCTGAACAAGGTGATTTGAGTCATTAATAAACTATCATAATTTATTATATTTCCTTCTAAAATATCCACTCTTTATTGAATCAATTATATGTATTATTAGAGTGATTGATAATCAAGTTACAGAATTTACATGCTGTATCATTTTAGTTTGAGTATTCAGTTTAGTTTTGCTATAAACAGATATAAAAGTTTTAACCTTGTTGTCTAAATGTTTCAGTTGTATATTTTTCTTGAGATATTGTTCTTAAATTTTAGTTCAAAAGGATTGAGAAAACATGCTTTCTATAATACCTTAATGATTTTCAAACCATCCATAAAGAAATAGAAAAGATGGGTAAAATGAACTAAATAGTTGATGACACTTCCTTGCTTTGAGTTTTCAATCTAGAGTCTAGATTGAAAAAAAA
>NW_006379203.1:0-1432 GCF_000327345.1 Myotis davidii | reverse complement strand
TTTTTTACAAGAAAAAACATTTGAAATAATACAATGTGATCTTGTAAATTTTTTAGAAGACATGATCTATAATGTGAAATTAGGAATAGGAAGTAGCTATGGGGAAGCTAATGGCACAGGAAAATGAATAATTGCTGTTAAAGCTAAGTATAAATGGAAGAGTGAAAATAAATTAAAACAGCAAACATTTATAACCTATATTTGTGAAAGTACAAAAGAAAGAAGTATATGGGGCAAATAAGTGCCCATGCTATGTGTCAATATCATGCTAGGCAATTTGCTTATACATCCCACATCACCCTCAGTCATACTTTTATTTTTCTCTATAATCAAGGGAATCCAGGCTTAAGGATATTAAATAAATTGCTCCAAGCTATGAAACTACATGATGTCATTCAAACAATCTATTCACATGTAAATTAAATTTGACTGTTTGCTATGAAGAAGCAAAAATTTTCCACTGTAGTGCTCCTTAAATCAATTTATTTCTCACTGTTTATAGCTTGCACAGACTGGTGGAGTGTCAGGCTGAGAGGAACAAAGAAAAGAGACCATGTCAAGTCAGTGGTTATAGATAGGGGTTTCAGAGCTATTGAAGTTTATAGAACTTGGTTGCTTTGAAATGAGAGTTTCTTAAAATTCTTACAGCATTCCAGATATATTTGCCAATTTTTCTTCTATTAAATTCCCAATTCCTAGTACACTTCACAGTTCTTGGTTTATTTGACAGCCAGCCAAGATCAACTTGATTCAGTATGTCAAGGCTCCCATGGTTTGAGGCTGCTGTCCCACACTTCCTTTCCTTACAGTTGCACAACATTTGTCAGTTGTTCTTCATCTGTGAGCAAACTAGTTTGGTAGCAACTGTGAACTGCATTATGATTTTTAAAAGGACATAACTTTTAGAAAGAAATGCTGAGGAGTAAAACACATTTAACCCCAGTATAATAGCTGTCCAGTGTAAGGGCTTCCTCCTATGATTCTTTACTTATTTTAGTTTTTATTCATTTACACATCCTGGATTACTGTTCCCAATCATTCTGTAAATTATGTTGGTTTTGTTCTCACTGTGTTGAAAATAGGGAAACTAAGGTTCAACACAATTAATGACCTTTTCCATCAGTTAATGAGCAGTAGATGAGAGACTGGGGGATGCTTTAGGGTTGCTACCTATATTGCCTTTGCTTAAAACTGACTTCTTCATGCTGGATATGCATTATGAAGGAGAGGAGATAGGATAGAATCAATTGAAATGTGTTTGCTCATTTTCACTTCCCAGGTAATCTGATCTTTTTAATTAAAAATAATCGGTATTATTCATAGTTCTCTATCATTTTGTAGGCTAAGGTCTTGGATGGCATAGAGTTTCTTATGATCTGTTGTTTAGGAAAAATATTAGTATACTAGAGGCCTGGTGCACAGACTCGTGCAC
>NW_006379202.1:0-1432 GCF_000327345.1 Myotis davidii | reverse complement strand
CAGTAATTTGGCCTCCTAGTCTCTGCAAACTTGATTAATATGATTCTTCTACAGAAATACATGCATTTTCCCCTGGACTGACTACTCAGGTTCCTGTGCAAGGTATTTGCCAAGAACTGGGTAGGATGACCCATGCTAAAAAGTCTATACTCCATAGAGAGCAATGTTCAAATTTAATCAATTAGACATATATTTGGTGGTACAGTATTCAATCCTCATACACAGTAGATAACTTTCACCTCCTTCAGATGTCCCATCTTCACCAATGATTTTAAGAAGTGAATTCACATATATCTCTATCCAGCCAGACAGCAATGCTTACAACTTGGCAGAGTTGGAAGAGTGCTAGATTTTAATTCAGTCTTGATTTGTTAGCACTTATGATTCTGAACAAGTCATTTGATTTCCATGATCCTCATTTTCCTTAATGGTAAAATGGAGGAGATACTCCCTTACTTACCACACATATTGTGAGGATCTAAGTCAAAACAGACCCACTATAAAGTGGTAGAAAAATAGAAGACATTATTAATGAGGACCTTTCCTTTATCACACATTCTACTCTACCACCTCTACTGGCCCTCTCTTCTAGCCACCTGTGTCCCTCACCTCCATGCACACACTGTTCAACACTCAGAATTAACCAGACTAAATGGTAGGGCACTCGGTAGGCTCATGCCACGGAATTGGTCCATGAATCATCTTTGTATGTGCAGCTTGCTTCTGGCTGATGGCAGCTGTGCACCACTAATGGCCTCCAAGCATCAGAGCCGCTCTAGTGCAGCAATTATTTGCATTAATCAAAGGCTTCAAGCAAATCTCCCATTTTTGGCTGAATCATAAAAGTGCATATTCATGCTGTGCCCGTATGAGAGATTTCACAGGAAAAGGAATACTGTGGGTACATGTTACTACTATGGTACTCTGCTTCTCATCAACGTCTCACTCATAGAGGGTCAACTTTGCTGAAGAATATTATCCATATGTAAGCTTACTTAACAAAAGAGAATGTGGTGGTACAAGTGCTTAAACATGCTTATTAATTAATATTTGAATGGGTTGAATAACATATTGTATACACATTCCAATTCCACAGGGCTCTCTAAGTGTAGAAATTATGTAGCGTTCATCAATATAGATAGATGCCTGTTTGAATAGTTCCAGGTGGGATTTTAAATGAATCATCCTCAGCCTTACATTTGAGGCTAATACCACACACAGACAGAGGCATGAACCCCAGGAATATGAAGCCACTTTCATCCTGAAGAATGGATGGGGTCCATTTTCCAGAGGCCCCATCAATTCCCGAATGAAGCATCCCAGATAACAGGGTCCTGAGGCCACATGAGTCCTTCCTTTCATCCTCAGGACAATTAGTAGAAAGAGGACATCTAAATACCAAGACTGAGAGGATATGCCCCACCAAACCAGA
>NW_006379201.1:0-1426 GCF_000327345.1 Myotis davidii | reverse complement strand
ACTCTATCCACTGAGCCAAACCGGTTTTGACTGCTTATACATTTCTGATAAGACTAACCTCATGAAGACAACAAATAATAACAATAAAAATAAAAGCAGTAGCTATCATTTGTGATTACAGTGTTAGACATGGTATTAAGTGCTACCAATACATTATCTTATTTAATCCTCCCCAAATCCTCCCATGTAGTGAATATTATTTCCATTTCACTAATGAGCAATCTGAGGCATAGATATTAGATAACTTGTCTAAGGACACACATTTACAAAATGCCAGAACCTGCATTCACACCCATATTAACCCTCCACGGTATGGACCCCTAGTCACTGAGATTACAGGCTACCTCTCAAGGAATGAGGTTAAGATGACAAAAAGCTATGTTTTTATGTTGAGTCTTGTGAGAAGACAGAATTGCCAACAATAACAATCTCCTGTAATAAATGCCATAATAAAGACATGTCTAAAAAACTTACATGACTGCAGAACAAACGCCCTTGAACTATCTTTATAAACAAGGAGATTTGTGTTCCTTGTATGCTTTTAGTTTTTACTTCCTTGGAAACACTTCAAGTTCTAGACCTCAGCACTACCAGAAAGATAAATTATCCACAGAGGAACAGAGCTGCTTGCTGGGACAGTGAGGATCTGACAGTGGAAGGGATAAGCTCATTACTAAAATCTGAAATGTGGAAGCTGATTAATTCATGGTTGTAAAAACAGCTTAAAGATCTTTGCTGAGATGGGAAAAAGCAACACTTAGTACCTAAGTCCCAGAGAACCCAATAGTCCAAATGGACTTAAAAATGTTTAAACAAAATTAATAAAACTGTTTCCACCCATAATCCCAAAATAGGACTCACTGTGGCAGGAATAAACAGAGAAGGGAGGCCTTAAACAAATGCTGCTCCCCACCTGCTCTGCACCAGCCCTCCCCACCGACACTTCTCCTTCCCACCTCTGATTCTTCCTCATTTTCCCTGTCTCACCATCCCAGGAAACACTGCAGGCTAAAGATGACAGCCATCCTTCAGAGAAAGTGGTTCATAGGCCGTCAGTTAAAGAACTCAGCAATTCAACCTACATGTACATTACTCTAAAATCATTATAGGATTAGAATTAAACGGACACACACACACAATGAATCTTCACAATATGGAGTGAATATTTCAAAGGACTATGATGCACATCTTGGCACTCTAGTCAGAGAACCACGATACACTCACTGCATGTGAGTGGCATGCACAGCCCGCGACATACCTTCTAGTCCCAGAAATTCAAGTCTGAGAAAACCTCACAGGAGGCTGAACCAGGCTTAGGCCCATTATGCCCTCGGTTTGGCTAGATCTTGGTTGAGTTAAACCTAGGTGAGCTGTTTTGAATTTGCAAGTCTCTAAATGGTTCAGGCTCAGCTTACTGGAATTTCTC
>NW_006379200.1:0-1431 GCF_000327345.1 Myotis davidii | reverse complement strand
CTGCTATTTTGCTGCGTATGGCTTCTTCTAAGAAGGCGATGACAGTGAAAGTGAAGAGAGAGGATAGAATCCAGTGATCTACTTTCACAGAATCCATGTGGCTTGGCCATGAGAGTCATCTTAAGTTTTTTCTTTAAATAGGTCATTTATTTAGTGCAATCACTCAAAGAATGAACACAGGACAGCTCAGTTTGGTGGAGGTTCTCGAAAGATTTCATGCATGGAGATTCCTACAAGTCAAGATGGTGCAGTTAGACCAAAAGCAGCTTTAAGACATGGGCATTGGAGAGATTGATAGAGAATAAGGCCTAGAAATTGGGTGCTACATACCAAATTATTGAAAATAATTTCCTTGCATTCTTTCAGCTAGCATTAATTTAAGTACGGTATGCTGTTATAGGGCACACAAAGTAATATAAGTCAGCTTTGTTCTTAAGGTTCAAACAAACCAAAAGAAGAGAAAGGCCTAGATTAAAGGTAAAGCTGAGCTGCTCTAACAAAAAGACCCAAGATACACACAGCTTATAGGTGTTTATTTCTCTCTCACATAACAGTCCAAGGTGGGCATTCCAAATGGGCAAGTAGCTCTGCCCTACACCAACAGAGACCAGGTCCCTTCCATCCTCTTTCTCTGCCATCACCTAATATTATCATCTTCATGGTCTCAGCTGGGGTTACAGGTTCATCAGTGTTCTAGATCACAGGAAGGGAAAGATACAAACATGGAGGAGTCATACCCACTTTTTTCAAGGCACAAATCAATTTTACACTTGCTAGCATTGGAAAGGACTTCGTCATATAGCCACACCTAACTGCAGCGAATGCTGGGAAATGTAATGTGTCAGGCATCTGTGTTACGATTATTTTAGCAAAGGTTTTCATTAACAGTTACCAGTCTCCACAACAGCATATAAATAAATCATAACAAAGAATGTGATCAGTGTTTCACTGGAAAAATATGCAAAGTGCTATGAATGCACAGTTGGGAGTCACTAGCTTAGCTTGAGTATTTAGGGAGGATTTTCACAGGAAGTAAAATTTGATCTGTTTCCAGAAGTAATGACTAGAGAAAAATAGGGCATTGTACCCAGAAAAATAAGATCATAGGCCCAGACACAGGATACAGAATAGGTTCAGAGAATGGCAGAAGTTTAGTATGGCTAAGCAGAAGAGCTCATAGATGAGGAGTTATAGGAAATGAGGCCCATAAGATAGAGGAGGTTCTACTGAGGAGTCTTGGACTTTATCCTCTAGGGATATGGGGAGCCATCAGAAGTTTCTAAGGTTGACACTAGCATGATCAGATTGGTGGTAGTAGCGTGAGTATAGACTGGAAGAGAAGAGATTAAACAAAAAGAGACTGTAGTAACGCCCTTCCTGCCCCCTGCCAACAGCTCTAAAAACTCTGTTCACTGGCTGATGCCACAGGCC
>NW_006379199.1:0-1432 GCF_000327345.1 Myotis davidii | reverse complement strand
TGTGCTTCTAGGCTCTACTCACACTTGCCAGTCTTGATAAAATACCACTTCATGTTCACTCACCACTCACCCATTCATGAGTCCTCCTGCTAGTCATGAGGACAACTCCCGAACTCTCTGAGTCTGTGCTCTCTCTCCACTCTAGTTATTTGGTGGCTTTGTTTGCTTATTGCTCATTACTTGCCTTTTCTAAGAGAGAATTGTATGGCTTTATCCCCATTTAATTGTCTGCAGCTTCAATTCTAGATCAATTACCCTTTTGCTATGGTTTTGAAGGCAATGTTCTTCAATCTTCCAAATTTGCTAAGCAAAATACAATTCTCAGACTCATATATTGTGACCCCTCTAGTCACATTCCCGAAGTGCTTGTTTCCCCCTGACCCTCCATACAATTCATCAAAAGTAACTTCATCCATACTTATGACTTAAACTATCAAATTGTTACTATTATTAGCTCAAACCTCTTTCTGTGGCTTCAGATTCATATATTCAACCCCCTATAGACATCTTTGGTCCAATGCCCCATAAATGTTTCTAACTCAGTATGTGCAGAGCTGAATTCATTATCCTTTGCCCTTAATTGATCTCTCTTGCAATAGAAGACTAATTGATTTCTTTTTCTTCAATGTAACCCTCTCCAATCTATCTTCTATACTGTCAACAGAATGATCCTACTAAAACCAAAATCTAATCATCTTTCACTCATGATTAAAAATCTTTAGTTTCCCTATTACAATAAAAATTCATTAAAAACCTCTGTGCAGCTCTTCACAGCCCTGTCTTAACCTCCTTCTCAGGTCTTTGTTCTCTACCACGTAAACCTTCAACCATGCAATAAAGTTTACATTTTTCTTTTGGTGTGCAATTCCATTTATTCTGACACATGTATATATTACTGTGATCTTACCACAGGGAGGATATGAAATAGTTCCATCATCCCCAGAAAAGCCCTCAGGCTATTCCTTAGAGTGACACCCTCCCTCATGCCTAGCCCTTGGCAATTACTAATTTATTTTCCAATACTATAAGCTTGTCTTTTCAATAATGTCATACAAATGTTATTATACAGTATAGAACCTTTTGATATTGGCTTATTTCACTCACCACAAGCCTTTAAGATTCATCGAAGCTATTGTGTGCTTCATATTTGTTCCTTTTTATTTCTGAGTTGTAGTCTGTTATACTAAGATACCATAGTTTGTTTATTCATTCACCTGTTGAGGGACATTTTAGTTGTTTCCAGTTTGGGGCAATTATGAGAAGAGCTGCTATAAACATTTATATATAGTTTTTTCGTGTGTGTGAACACATTTATATTCCTCTTGGGTAAATACCTAGGAATATAATTGTTGGGTCATGTGATAAGGATATGTTTAACTTTATAAGAACCTACTAAACTATTTTCCAGAGTGAATGCCTATATGTTTTTAAA
>NW_006379198.1:0-1431 GCF_000327345.1 Myotis davidii | reverse complement strand
AAAAATGCAGAAACATATATTTTTCTTCCTGGGAAGGACTCTAGGCTTGGAAATTAGAAACCACCTTCTTCCCTAGAAATTAGTTAACAAAAGTATCCCCATCACTCTAGCTCATTTCCTTGAGATTGCATGATTTTTTTTAACCCTAAACTCCAAATAACAATTGTTACAGGTAGGGAAATATATGAGAAATGCTTTTCTGGTAATAAAGAGAAAGGAAAGTTATATCAGCATTGGACACAATGTAGAAAGCATAGTCTTCAACTGAAATAGGACTGAATAATGTTTTTGAAAAAACATAACAATAGTGGCAATGTTAATGACAACAGTAGTTAGCACTTATATCAAAGTGCCAAGTACTGTTCTAAACACTTTGTTCTCATTAACATATTGGAAAGCTATTAATTAATTCATTGCGAGACTATTATAGCTATCATCCCCATTTGGCAGAGAAGAAAACTGAGGTTCTCAGATGTGAGTAATGTGCTCAGGATCACACCACTAGTAAGTGTAAGAATCAGGATTTGAATGCTGATG
Organism: Myotis davidii; assembly: GCF_000327345.1. Lineage (NCBI taxonomy): Eukaryota > Metazoa > Chordata > Mammalia > Chiroptera > Vespertilionidae > Myotis > Myotis davidii. The sequence goes on along the minus strand of NW_006379198.1, from coordinate 894 downwards.
GTAGGATCTTAAACTGCACTCTTAAGCACACTCTATGGGAAACAAATCCAGCCTTAGGTGAGTGAACAGTCACGGGAATATTTGGGATGAAACAGAGAAACAGGGAGGTGACATCTGGGCTGTGCTGGGGACCTCCATGCTATTGGCCCATGACTATGACAGGAGGGGATCGAACAGGAGAAGAGGGGATGCATCTGTATGGTTTTCTATTTTGGTTCTAGGTGACTGATTATAAGGCCAATGTATATGGAAAAGATAAGCAGGAAAGTGAACACAAACAAGACCAGCTTTAAAGTTTCAGTAGTTGAAATCAATCTTCCAATCATTCATCTCTCTTTACCATTATGCCAGAGTTTTTAAAGGGAAGGGTGGGAGCTAGTTCAATGCTGTGTTTCTAGTACCCAGAACAATGGCTGGGGAGCAAGAGCTCGATACATTTAAGCTGTACACTAAATAAATGAATGGCTTAGTTTAAAACAGCCTAGGTAGAGATTTCTAAGATTACTGTGATCTATAAATAAGCTTTCATCTACTATCTTTCCATTAGAATGTGTGAATGTAAGGTTGAATATTCATCTTAGACCTATTAATGTTTCCCTTTCTTATTCATCTCAAGTATCAGCCTTTTTATTAATAGATATAAGAAGAAGAATTTCAAACATCAAACACCTACTGTAAGCATGATACTGATATATTTGGATTGTTACATGTAATCTTCATATCAGAGCTACAATTCCACTTGAACAGTTGTCTTTGAAAGCCTTTGAATGCAACTGGAGTATAAATATCTAGAGAGATCATAAACTGTCTATGTTTTATCTCTCTGCAACATGAAGAGTTGTGTACACACTCCTTTGCTACATAAGACTAAAGGAATAAACTTGTGGGGTTTTT
>NW_006379197.1:0-1431 GCF_000327345.1 Myotis davidii | reverse complement strand
TGGGGGAAGACTTCTTCTGAACTCAGTTGAGAGAAGGCGTGAGGCTAATGGGTGAGGTTTTGTAGGGCTGTGTGGTAGAGGACAAGATGTGAAGACACCGAGAGGCTGGGGAGAAGACTGACGTGCTGTATCAGGGTTGGCAAGAGAAGTGAAGGCCCCAGGGCAGATTCATCAGAGAAATAAGAGTCCACTGACCAGTCTCCATGACATCAAACAGCAAGTGGGCGGGAAGCAAGGGACCGAGCCTGCTGGCGGGTCGAAGGACATGAGAGCAGTCATGCACTGGGGTTCCAGAAAAGGGTGGTGAGTCCCGAGGGCTGACAAAGCCCGGGGTGGGTCCGTAGTGGAGAAAGGATGCAACTTGCAGGACCCTGAATGTCCCTGACAAACTTGAGACTGACACAAAAGACCAGCACCTGGATGACTGATCCCTCGCTAGGAGGGCAGGTGTCGGAAGAAACATGGCAGTGAGTTTTTGAAACCATCTTATTCTGTGGTTGGCCCATGGATTCCCTGCAACAGGGAGGGGGCTAGGGTTCCATTAAAACTGGGAGCAAGGCCTTATACACTGATTACAACCATGATTCCCAAACTGGGTACCTTGGCACCCCAGAGCAATGCTGCAGGCTCACAAGGAGCTACGAGATATTTCTAACTTTCTAGACAGCACAGTAACAGCGTCCACAGCGTCTGTGGGATGCTACACAAACTACTGGTTTAAGGTTGCTCTCAGTCTCGGGATAGATGATGCTACGTTCATTTGGATGATACCGGATATTTGCAAAGCTCGATTTTAGTGGTTGCTGTGATATAAAAGCAAGTACTGACACTTAAATTTAAAATGTTTTTAAAAAGCCAAGTAGCGAGTGGAAAGCAGTGTGGAACAGGAAATGAGAGTGTTGGGGTCCAGTTTGATGCCAGGGTTTGAGACACTGTGCTCAAAAGTCACACACATGAAAGTAAGTGTGGTTCTGTAGGAATGAAAACATCATGTTTTCTTTTCAACTCATGTGTGTTATTTGTTCGGATGGCTAGGGAGTTATTAGGACATAAACACAGAGTTGTGTGGAACTAACCACTGAGATGGAGCTTCGGGGTATTTTGAGGGGCCTCAGGGCATCATGAACAGAATCTCCAAGGCACTCAGGATGCCGTGAGCAGAGAAAGTTGGAAACCTTTGGATTAATGGATTATCCACCTGTGGGTTTCTGTTATAACTTTCTTAAATCATAGGTAGTTAGAACCACCTCTTTGGTTTTACTGAGGACACAGCAAAGCAAGGGTAAGGGCATTGCCAAAGGTCTTCATCTGTTGCTAGAACAAGAACTAGAGCCCAGGTCTCATATTTCCCTGCCTAAGGTCCCCTTCTGCTGAAAACAAGTGCCTTAATTCACTCATGTCATTTCTGGAAAAGTAATAATAATAATAACA
>NW_006379196.1:0-1431 GCF_000327345.1 Myotis davidii | reverse complement strand
TTTTTTTTTCTAATCTGTGAATTTAAAACTATGGCACTGAGGCCTAATCCTTCCATTATTTCATTTGTGAAAGAAGTCTATTCCTCATTATTTTGTAAAACTTGATTATAAAAATCAAACTACAAAATGGAAAACATGCAAGATCCCCTGAAATGGAGAAGTTGTATTAAGAGACTAAAATTTAATTTGAATAATTAGGAAGTGTGTGGTTAGTAAAATTTGTCTCATGTGTAATAAAAATCTAATTTCCTAAAGAATTAATATTCATGATGTTTGTTTTCCTGAACTCTGCAGACATAGATGTATGTGGATGATAACCCAACCATATCAATGAGAACAAATTATTTCATAGTGTAATTGTTCTCTGCCTTCATCTTATTTCTATCATAACCAGAAACATTTCTTTAAAAAGTCTGTTATCAGACTACATTTCAAGTGCTACAAGGAGGGTTTTGTAGTTGATTAGAATCACTTTCAATCCAAGTTCTGACTCTTTACCTTATTCCTGGGAAATTCAGAAGGTTCCAACTCAGAACAACATTAATAAATGTCCCCATCATCGTACTTGGAATGCTTACCCCTAGGAATTTAACCCCATGTCCAACATATTGCAGACCAAGTTAAAGAATAAGTTGGGGCACATCGGGACATTCCCTCCACCAGAGAAAATCCACTATGGACAAGATATCGGAATGGAACACCACTACTTTTCATATGAAGTTCTCATTCTGCTACTAAATTCCCACATGCAGTCGAATAAGCTTGTTAATTCACTAGTCTCCTATTTTTATCATATTTCAGAACTGCTGTGAAGAATAATTTAAAAATTCTGCAGTCACACCTAGTCATTATCATGATGAAAGCCAGGAGATCTTTGCTTCTATCCATTGGCTGTCCCTCTATGAAGCACTGTCTCTCCACCCCCACCTCCACCCCAGGTACCTCCAAGGGCACAGATGATAAAAAGCAAAGAACACACAAGTTGAGCAGCATCTACCAAATCCCAGGCACTCGTACACTATGAACAGTGCTTAATCTTCATTTCAAAGGTGAGGAAATCAAGGTTCAAAGAATATAAGTCCTTTGCCCAATAATACAAAGTTGGTAAATATGAACTAGAATTCTATCCAGGTATCTCCATTCTTTCTTCATGTTGTCATTGTTACGTTTCCTTGTGAGTATTAAACAGAAAGAAAATAGAGCATTCCAATACTAAGGAAATACATGTGCAGCTCACCCTTTTTATGCTCAAAGGTGTGATGAATACCAGCAATCAACACCAGCAAACCCAAGTGAGAAAGTTCCTAGCGTGGGACTTGGAGAGGCTCCTCCTTAGGAGACAAAAGTTCCAGGGAAACCAGAGGTCTTTGGGGAGACCCTGAGCCTGGAAGCAGCCTGCATAATCTGCGCCCTGCCATCCTACACCCACAG
>NW_006379195.1:0-1430 GCF_000327345.1 Myotis davidii | reverse complement strand
CAAAAAGAACCTGCTGTGGGTGTGAATGCACCTTTTTTTTTTAAATGCACTTTCTTAGTCTTCTTTTTAGTCTCAGGGAAAATTACTGACCAGCCAAAATGAAATCCTTTCCTCACTCCACCATGCAATTCATTGTTTTTCCCTTAATGCTCCCACAATATGGTTAAGACTTCTTTTTCTTTAATTTTCTTCCTGTATTTCTTCTTTATATTTTTTTAACTTAACATAAGGTATTACTATTGTCTCTTGTTAAATATTAAAGTCCTAGGTTCCAATTCTGCCTCCTCCTGTAATAATGGAATAAGCAGATGGATGTCATATTATTAAAGTTCTTTGTATGTCACACATATATTACACAGGCAATGAAGAGCTACTGAAACATCTTAAGCAGAGGACTAATTATAAACTGTGTGCGTAGTAGAAAGACAACCCTGGAAGTACTGTGATGTGAAAGTTGAGCTAGGAGTAGTATACGGAACAATGGTTTCTAGATGAATAGTATCACTGGACTAGACGAAGCTAATGAATTCAGCATTTAGTCATGAGAACCTAAATTAAGGACTTGATATGAGGAACAGAAAGCTGGAGCACATCTGGGAAATAATTAGACACATAAATACATAATTATTTTTTATTAGAATCTACATGCATAGTTCCTTTCATTTAAAAAACTGCTAATTAGCCACACAACCTCTATCCTCTTCCTTTATTATAGCCCCAGTCTGGAGTCCTCTCTGTCACTTCCCAAATACTCTTTTTTGACATTCCCGGTTTCTAATTCTTCCCAGAATATTAACACACCACGGAGCCACCATGATATAGGAAAACTATAAGCTTTTAGAGGAAAAGAGCCAAGTTTTGCTTGTTCGCCATCCAAATGTCTGTCCATCACTATGTCGCTAGCACACAATAAGTACTCCATATTTTTGTGCTGAATAAATAAATAGTTGTCTTCCCTTTGATCATATTTGGAAGGTCTACTGTAGGTATCAGCTGGAGTCCTTTGTTGCTAAGTACAGAAAACTTCTCTGAAGAGACAGTGAGGAATCAAGACTGTGGGATTATGATAAGGAAAGAGGGTAAAAGTCCCAGGCTTGATTGGCAGATTTTTTAAAACTGAGAAGTCGGAGTATATTGAAAGGGCAGTTGGAGATGACAAAACCTATAGGAAGGCTAAGGAAAACTCAAGAACCAAAGCACATCTTTGAGGGCTACACATAGGAAATACAGAAACTTTCTGGGAGCATGAAGGCATCAGCAATGGAACGAATAAAGTCCCATACTTCATACCTCATTCAAGGTCAATTTAGAAAGTAATAGCATGTAAATGGCGCGATTTGTGTGAAATGCCTAATTTTAATCAAGGCTGAAAAAATCTGAAAGTCTAGGTACCTAGCACACAGCCCAGTCAGAGTAGAGTCTCTACAAGT
>NW_006379194.1:0-1431 GCF_000327345.1 Myotis davidii | reverse complement strand
GGCCAGGGCTGAGTTATTTTTTTCATCTTAAATCCAAGGGCAGGAAAAATAACACTCAGTTTAAGTTATCTGCTCATTTTAAAAATAGTACTTGAAAAGAATAACCCACTAGTGGTTTTAATAAGCATATAAGACTAAATACATTTTTTAAATCTTTAAAGAAAACAACAATTTTTTTAATTGAAAGAAATAGTAGTACTGATTTTGAACATACTGTTGCTGTCACGGTGGTTTATTGGGTAAATAGGAAGTAGAGGCTCTTGCTTTTTTGTGTGGTTTTTAAAGCAAAGCCAAAGAGATTAGAAACCAAGTACACATATGTCTTTAGAATAAAAACATAAATTAGTTTTAACTAACAATTAGGCACTTAAATTGTAAATGTAAAATGGCATTTTGAAGTACAAACTATAGTTACACTTCTAAATTCCTCCTGAAATGTTTTTACAAATATAAAAGCACAAGCATGAAAAACATACTTCTAAACAAAGATAATTTCCTCTTTTAAAAAAGGACCTGAATTCAAACCTCATATGATAGACTAATGATTAAGGTACTGGTGGGTAGGAGAAAAGAGCTTCTGAAAATCACATATTTGATTAAAACATAAGCATTTAATAAAACTATTACAATAACATACAGTATATATCATAATGAAAAATATATGTCAGGAAAATAATGCATTCTAGGCTTAAAATTTTACTTTACAACAAGGCACTTAACACATTGAAACAGTACAGTAAATTTCTGAAAGAATACAATAGGCTACACCTCTCAAACCTCATAATAATATTTCTTTTGTGAATATACCATAACATAACCATACATTTTGCAGCATTAATCATTGCATAGGAGTTAAATTAAATAATGAATCCCAAGTTGGCAACTAGGTTAGCTTGCATTTATAGCTTCCTCTTATTCTTTTAAAGGACGATTTTAAATAATTTCAGAATAAAGAACTAGTCTCATTCATAATTCATTTAGAATACAGCATAGTTAAATTAATGAATAACAAAACAAATCCCAACTTATAAGGTGTAAATCTATATAAAAACTTATCTTTGGGCACCTTAGACACAATTTTCAGTGTTTAGGTATTGAAGTCAAGAGCACTTCTTAATAGACAAAATATTTTCAGCAAGTCAACTGAGTTAAATTATTGCAACACAATGACATTAAACAAAACTGCTAGGAATCTTTATACATACATAACAGAAAAACCTTCAACACATAGCATATTACTTTTAATATGCTTGATTTAAACATGCAAACACATTTATTATGAAATTCCTTCTTACACTTCCTGACACTACAGAAGTGTGCTAAGACCGGCTTAAATTTTTAATCGGTTTTACAGTGCAAAACAAAAATACACAATAAAAAATAATTCAAAAATGTTCAAAATATTCAAGGAACAAGATGTGATAAAAAAAA
>NW_006379193.1:0-1430 GCF_000327345.1 Myotis davidii | reverse complement strand
GCTATTTATTCTATCATGAGCCATCTGGTCAGACGTGGTGGAATAGTAGAGAAATAGAAACAATAACCTTCAACATTGTAGTAATTACATTTTACTTGAAATATCCAGAGAAATATGATGCAATCTTTAAATGCATATGCAAACCATGTGCAAATTATATGCTAATGCATGTGTGACCCACCTAACTATTACATATAACTGAATGCAGCCCTTGGGAAAATCTTATTGGCGATCATTGGTCTAATGAAAATTGCTCCTGCGCACTAATTATAGTGACATGTGTGCTGTTGTATTGCCCCTTAGTGGTGAGGGGGATGACAGAGGTTAGGGGAAGTTAGATGACTGACTGACAGATTATTTCTGTAACCATAGAAGTAAATAGCAAACTATTTCTATTCTCTAAAATCCAATTTTTATGACTTTACACCTAATAAAAAATGCAATATTGGAAAACTACTGACAATGTGTTGAGGAGAATAGGAAACTAGGAGACAGAAGACACAAATTACCCCTTGACTGAGTTAATTTAATCTTGCTTTTCTATAGAATTTTTACAATATTTTTAATTCATACTAGTTAACTAACTAATAAGAAATGTTTATATTATTGAATGAACTTTACACATTCAGAGGAGAAATTCCATATTTATATTCCAAAAATAAGCCAAGAGCTGAAAGATTTAATAATTCCTTTGTAACAGGCAAGTCCAAGCTCTACGTGTTCAGTCTGTATGACCTTGGACAAGTCCCTTAACATCTCTGAACCTCTATTTACTTAACTATAAAATATGATAACAGGACACACCTCCTTGGCTGGCTAAAGGATTACTTAAAATATTATTTTTCAGAGCCTGGAATATGAAAGATAAATGCTTATGAACCTATTTTTTGAAATGAGGAATTATTAAAATTATTTTTATATCTAAATATCTTCTCTAGTTTAGACAAATTTTTAACTTATGACATTTGCATTTTCTAATTAGAGAAGTACTCTATATGTGAGAGATGGCCCATTTTTATTGAAGTTATTCACCAAGAGAAAAACAAAAACAATAGTTTCAATTGTGATGTAGCATATTAAATAGAAGTATAATAATAAGTGTGATTGTATTTTGGGGTTCTAATACCACAATTTGACACTATGACTAAAGGATTAAGAGATTGAATTGTGGGGGATGAGGGAAAGAATTACCTTAATTATTCATTAACCTAATTAGCTTAATTAATTTAAGCAGTTTCCCTGCTTGAAAGAAGTATTTTCCTGAACTTGTTCAGAAATCAGCTCTACATTCATTAAAGCCAAATAGACATAAAATGTTTAGTGGTTAGTTTATGCTAAGTTCAAGAATCCCAGGATTTGGCAGTCATGTTGGTCAGGAAATAGCTCCTGGAAAGGATCCCTTGATTTCTAAGATTTATTGATTCTTGTTA
>NW_006379192.1:0-1430 GCF_000327345.1 Myotis davidii | reverse complement strand
ATTAGGAAGGTTGAGAACCACTGCACTAAGGTAATGTATTCCTGGTGGTCACAGGTCAATGATGACTATATGCAAGTGAATAAGTAGGATGAAGTGAACATTATATTGCTAGCTTGTGCATTTGGCTGCCACCATTTTAATTTCTCTTTTATATCTCCATGCCACAGACTATATTGTTTACTAACAAACATTAAAATAAAACAATGTATTTTGTGAGTTTATCACGTTTGTTTAATAAAATGCCAAAACTAAATTAGATTACTTTATCCCTTTAGGCATGTCAAAGCTCTATATTTGAAAAGAATAAAATGTAAAATGGGATCATTTTTATCATCTTTTAAAATAATCAAAACTTGCCTCAGTACTCGGCATTTAAACCGAATGTTTAATCACTGGTTGACTGTGTCTTCATGTCAGTTATATACAGTACAGATGTCACAGCCTCTGACTCTTTTGAATTTATATTCTATCACAAGTTCCACTTCTCTCAAGAGAATACTCAACCCTCACCTAAACCATCTGAGAAGTTTTTACTTTTGATTATTAAATTTCTTTTGCTACAAGAGATTAGACAGACCACTCAGGTAAATGAAACTAAAGTTATGTATCTTTTGGTAAAGGACAGTGAGCATATTTCCATGAAGAACTAAAGAGTAGATCAGACACTGAATTCCTGAGTGGTCCTTGTCCACCACCTTGGTAATCCTCTGAAACCTTCACGGTAGATATAGATTCTTGCTAAATTTAACTCCTGCTCACTAACAATCTTAAGATATCTCCACTCTCCAACACACTCAAATGCATATCAACACACTACATTTTGCCCTAAGAATCATGTAGACATAAACTATAAGGTAGATAATGTGGAGAAATTTTTATCCAGGTTCTAGATTTCTAGCAGAACAAATACATAATTATTGTGCTGCTCTGTGGGATGGTGGTTTAGCTCACACTTTGGTGATGCAATGGAAGTGATTATCACATGCCTGGTGCAAATTTGGTACTAAATTAAATATATGCTAAAGCCATAGGGACTAGAAAATAGACAACAGTAAGAAAGAAAATGAAAATATACATATACGGTTATTTCTGTTCTTGTTTTCTTCCTTAGAAAGTAATACTATCACCTATCCCAGAGATTAAAAAACAGTAGTAGTGACACTCCAGACAAATTCAGGTTATCTCTCTGTTTTAGTTGGCTAACCTTTTGGTGTATAAAATTTTGAAATTACTTCCAATAGTTAAAAAAAGCTTATAGATATCCATATTCTAGTTCTTTCAAAAAATCAAATATCTTATCATCCTGGACCTAAAATTTCCCATGTCAACTATAGACAGGTTTCGAACACAACCTGCCCACTTTACATGGGCACATTCTCCAGTTTACCAGGGTCCTACTCTGTCAGTCGCCATCATTTCAGCATCCACCT
>NW_006379191.1:0-1429 GCF_000327345.1 Myotis davidii | reverse complement strand
TAAGAGGATTAGATTAACCACAAAATTTTAATTCTATTATTATAAAGGCAGTATAATTCAAAGTGTTTTATATTTGTAAGTTTGGGTTTTTAATATGTAAATATTACACATTATATTTAGCCTGAGGATTAAAATATCATTTTAGTTATATTTGCCCCTTTTAAAAAGCTGTAACTATTTGAAAAAAAGATGATAACAGTTTTTAAATATTTACACGGTTCTTACAGATTGACAAGGCTTGACGGCACAGTCTCTTCTTCCACACTGGCTGATATCTTTCCAGAAAGGACAGGGCCTCTTCAGGTTTACCTTGTAAAATAACAATAGAAAACATTTAAAAACAATCTCTAAAAACAGAAAAAGTTTAGAATTAACACATGTTTTATTGTGGTGCTATAACCTGATCGTGTTATTGTCTACAATTATTCTATTGCTTTCACTTATCAGGTGTCAAGTTCCAATGTTGACATAAAGGTGTAGCTGCTAATAAGTAAACTGGTAGACATAGAAATTCACAGACTGTGACTAAACAAACCCTGAGCAGATGGCATCTAGGAGCCAAAGTAGCTCAGATCACCACTACTCAACTCACATTCATTTAAAGCAAGTAACAGTTAACATGGCAGAATCATTAGACAACTGTGAACTTAAACTATAACTATATAATCCAATGATCAGGTTTTCTAAACTCTTTCAGTAGCTATCTCAAGATAAAGTATGATGAGTGACTTGTTAATATAATACAGGTCAAAATAAAGCTATCCTTCTCAAATATATTTCATTTACTTACATTAAGTAATTGGAATAAATCTGATGTTCTAGAAAATTATGAACTCACAATTTTGATTACAATACACATACTAGTTTCTTTTCTGACTTCAGTTTAACCTACTAGTTTCTAACTCGTGTAAAACTCAGTTATTAAAATTATAAGTATACAATGGGTAGTCTCAGAACCACGTTATTCACTCTTGTGTACTGAATTTTCCTAATATGTCCTCGATCAATTTGAAGCACTAGCTACAATTTTGAAGCCCAGCAATGCCTAAGAAAATGTAATTATCCATTTAAACTTTAAGTATTCTTATACAAAATTAAAATACCTTGTAATATCTAAAGTAGTCACTTTCAAGAAGTTTTTGTAGTCTTGGGAAAAGCCTGTAGTTATTAAATTTATCAATGGTTTCAACATCACAGGTACAATCATCCAAGTAACCACTGACCTGTTACAAAGAAAATGAAATATTAAATCAAAATGTCTTAGATGCAACAGAGTTCTTTTTCCTCACCTCGTTATGATGAAAGTCTTCTACTCAACCAACCTTTATCCTCCCTCCTCCCCACAATTTTCTGAGATCGGATAGAACAATAATCAAGTAATGCTATTGCTTTTACTATGGATCTAGAGCAGTGATGGCGAACCTATGAC
>NW_006379190.1:0-1422 GCF_000327345.1 Myotis davidii | reverse complement strand
CCACACTGGCCAGGGCAAGCCCCTTTTCTAGGCTCAGTTTCCTTGCACTGAGGCTATAGAGGTCTCTGCTTTCATGGTGCTTATAGTAGGGTGGCTAATGCACGGTGTTCAATCAATGGTATCATTATAGGGAGGATGTAAGAATAATATTATTGGAGAGAATCTAGATGAGACTTGGCATGGAGGCTGGGTTTGGATGTCAAGTTGGCAAGCACACCTTGAGGTCCACATTTCTCCTTTTCTGTGCTCTGGTTACCTTCCCTGCCCATCCCTCCTGGCCCCAGGTGGCTCCTCTGGGGACAACGTGGTAATTTAATACAAGAGTAAAATCTTCCTCTGCATAATTATAGAGAATTAGGGATCTCCAGTGAAAACATTTAGAGATTCCTTCTTCTCTCTGAAGAACATGCTTGTGAGTCTAGAAATAAAGTTGCTCTTTGTTAGCTATTTCCTTCCCCCCTCTTTCTTTCTTCCTGCAGAGAACTCAGCCTCTCCAAGGTGCAAGCACCATGATCTCAGCAGACTGACAATGGAAGGAGAGGACACTGGGCGATCCTGCGCTCTGGCTTCCCTGGACGATGGATGGAGGACAGCCCGTCCCTTCGCCCCCAGTGCCCTTTGGGAACTCGTTGTCAGATTCTAGCATGTCTCTGGAGCAAAAAACCACGTTTGCTTTTGTGATTTTGCTGTTTATTTTCTTGGGCGTCCTCATCGTCAGGTGCTTCCGGATTCTTCTGGACCCATATCGGAGCATGCCAACCTCGACCTGGGCTGACGGCCTTGAAGGCCTGGAGAAAGGGCAGTTTGACCATGCCCTAGCTTAGCGGGGCGGGAGCAGGACCCCCACTGAGGAGGGGAACTGCTTCATGTCTTGGCAAGGAACTCTCTGTCGTCAATGTTCTCAACAAATAATCAAGTTTTAGTGACATCTGGTCCTAAGACCACAACCCATTACTCAGTAAGCATGCTGTTGGGTTAAGACATTTGAGCAAATTGGAAATGGAGACTTAAGTTACTCACCCAAAATAGAAAGGTTTCCATTTCTGTGTTTACTCAATGAATGGATGTTGTCAAAGGTGGGATGGTGAAACCGAGAGCATTGATGCTGACATAAACTTTGCCATAAAATGAAGCGCTATCCAACCTGATCAGAGAATAAAGACTAGAAAGGGTCGGACCCTGAATCTGGTGACAGGGCCAAGAAGAGATTTCCTCGCTTTAATCGTGTCTCTCACGTTATTTTATATTCATGGGAGTCTGGGTCCCAGGAAGAGAGTGAGGAAGATTATGCTGAGTGGACCAAAAGCAAGTACTTGTTTTTTCCTAAAGCAAGGAGTATGGGGAGGCCATGGGAGGGCTGAGAAGACATGGTTTCATCCTGGGAAAATAGAGTGAGGATGATATTTTATTTTTAAAACAAAA
>NW_006379189.1:0-1429 GCF_000327345.1 Myotis davidii | reverse complement strand
TCACAGAGCTTAGATAGGCCACTGGACCTCTCTGAACCCCCTTTTCCTCATCTGTAACAATGCCTAACATAGCGTTGATGTAAGGAGTATATGAAATGACAGGTAAAAAGTGCTCAGGATGCTGCCTGTTAGACAGTAAGTGTTCCATGAATGGTGGTGGCTGTTGTCAGCACCAAATGCCTTTCTCATCTCTGTATTCAGAGCAGCCAGACCCATACCTTAAAAATGGGAGGCACTCAATAATGCCCCATGATTGAGTGATTAATCTGAGACCTTTATTTTCCCCCGGATGAGATTATGGAGGGGGTATTAGCATACTGTAAAGTGCATGAACTCAGACAAAGAAGGAATAGAAGGGAAGGCCCTGCCTCTTTCCATTTGCTTTGATCCTCCATTTCCTCATCTGTAAAATGGAGTTAATCACCCCGACCTCATGGATGAACTGCACAAAGGGCCTGGCCCACAGAGACACTACTGAGCGATCCTCTGTGCCTCCCTTTTTTCAACCTCCTCCCTTTTCTCCTTTTCCTCAGGAAACACCTTGTCAGCTCCCTTTCTCTTTTCAGTACATATCCCAGTAGTATGAATAGCTTATAGCAGTTTGACTATTCTTAAAAGGTATGTCCACTTAAATAACTCTATACTGCTGGCTTAACTAGGTGTGAATCTTTATCTTGCTTGCTGAAAGAGTATTAGTTTGCCTCCCTCTTGATCTTGAAATGTTTCTCTGTTCAGGGCTGGATGGTTCTGATAAGAGAACAGAGAGACTATTTTATTTGCAAATCAAAAAGGATGACAAGACCCAGGAACCCATATAAAGACAGAGGGTGAGAAATGATGTTCTGTGTGCTTATAACTTGAAGTAGCCAAGAGAATGTGGTGATGTTTTATGGTGCGGTTGTTATAAGTAGCAAAACACATTACAGAGGAGTACACTAGATCTACAGGAATGTAAGTTATCTAGCCTCTGTCCCTTTCGCAGACTCATCCATAACCATTATCCTGGGTAAGGGGCATCTCATGTGACTGTTTTCTCTTCCTGTCTGAAATTATCATCCCTTTTTACGGTTTTATTTTCTAAGAGGAAAAAAATACACTACCCTTTGCTAAGTTTTTATAACATGTCCTCCTTGAGTTAGGATGCAAATTGATTTCTTCAGTGAGTGCACTCCTTAGTGGTTTCTTACTTTGATAAGCATCTGCTTTGGAAATGATGGTAATTTCTGGTGCTGAAGAATCGCAGGCCTATTTCAAGCCATTAAAAAGCCCATATTTTGATCATTTAACTGAGAGAAATGAAAGTTTCTCTCATTAGGTTCCTCTTTCTGACACCCTCAAAAACTTTGCAAGGAGTACCAGCAGGACCTCAAAAAAAGATGGATATATGTGCACATAAACAGCACCTGTCACAGGCTCAGGACTCAGAAGA
>NW_006379188.1:0-1429 GCF_000327345.1 Myotis davidii | reverse complement strand
GCCTCTAGTTTGAACATAACATGGTGCAGTACGTAATGAGCTTAGCAGGGGCCGAAACAGCCCTGGTTCAGGACTCAGCCTAGAATTTTCAGCTGCATTCATTCATTATTCCTTGCAACGAATGATTAAACCGATTCTCTGATTAATCAAAACTGTACTTTGGAACTAGCCACATGAGATCAGAATTTTCAATCACGTTATGCAGACGGTAGCAATTTAAAGAACACGATTGAAAGATTATTTCTATAAGAAACATTTAGTCAACAAGCGTTAATCTTCCCACAGACTTCTTGCGAGATCAAAGCCACTCTCAAGCAAACTTGAAAATATATGCCTTGCCAAGCACCAAGGAAAATGTCACATTCTTTTAACAGGTGCACAGCGTTGCCGTATATCATTTCTCCTTGAAGGACTTCAACACTGTTTATGGCTGTTCCCCAATAACGCTTCATTTCCAGTTACTGTTTGTGTCCCCTCCTCGTACTCCTGGGGGAGGGCCTGGATTCTTCTCCTCTCCCATGGCTCCTTCACAAATATAATCCAACAACGCTCCCCCATTTGAAAAATTAAGGTCATTTAGTTAGAGCACCTTTTTCTCATCCTCATGCCGTCCGTTCAACTCATCTACATTTCTGCACTTTCTCCCAACGTGACTTAAGAATTTTTTTGTGTGTTCTATCTTTGCTCTCATTAGTTCATTCATTCACTCAGTCCTTTGTTCATCAGACATTCATCAAACATTTCCTAAGTATTGGAGACTCTAAGTATCAGGAATGCAGAACTAAGGAAGACCTAGATTCGTGGCCTGTGATTGGTGGAAGGATCCCAGTGGCTTTCCTTGGGTGGGGTGTGGGGAGTGTGTTGGTGGACGGGCACTTCTCCCACAGCCTGACATACCCCCCAGCATACTGGCCTGGTGAATGAGAACAACAAAATTGGCTTCGCAAAACATGGAACTTGACCACATGTGATTCAGTAGCATGAATTGTGAATATGGGTCTAGTTCTATTTATTCTCAGGGAATATGTATTTATGGTGAGATAGTAACTAAAACTGAAATAAGAAGTGCCTAGGATAGCTACCAGCATCTTATGTTACCACCAACCCCTCACCCCCAGGCATGTTTTCCAATGGAAAAGGGGCCCAAATAGGGAGAGCTTCGCCCCAGCGATCATCCCACCCACACGGGAGAAGCCCACTCCAAGGTCACGAGTTCTGAAATTTGCCTCCTTTAGCAAGAACAGGCTGTTTTACCAGGTGCCTTGCCATGTTGCCACTGAACCAACTCTTTGTCCTCGAGTCGTTGAGCTTTCTCTGTTCTCAGATCCTGCAGGTACTTCCTACTTCTACTTTCTTCCCCGGTTTGGCTATCAGACACCACTTCAATTCTTCCATCACCAGCACTTTACACCAAATGTATGCCCCTGGG
>NW_006379187.1:0-1429 GCF_000327345.1 Myotis davidii | reverse complement strand
ATGCTGTCCGTATCAGCAGACTACCAACTAATTTTGGGCATATCAAGTATATCTTTTATATTTAAGATTTTTCCTTCCATATACAGATGTGATAGGAATTTGTAAAGAGCAGCTGAAACCATGTGTTTCTCTCAAAAAATTTAAGTAATTCAAAATAAAGTTTAATCAATATATTAACCATTTAAAGAATCAGAAATACTGAAAATTGCTCTCTCCGTGTCCATATGAAAATTTCTACTACTCACTAACGGGGAAGCATTGGAAACCTATTATATTAAGGGGTAACATGAAAATTATGTCCACAAAATACGTGTACAAATTTTAATTAGATGCATAGATTTCCACTTTAGTTTTAACTAAAATATACATCAACTACTAAATGCTATAACTAAAATAAAATATGCATGGTTAGAATATACGGGATTAATCTATTGTGTATTTATTTATCCTCTATTATCAGCAGATTGAAAGAAAGACAGGGTATTCTTTTCACAAATCAGGACCCTGCAAATGTGTGTAATTCTGTGTGGTGGCCTGTATTTCTAAATACTAACTGTTTGTGACTTGACCTCGAGTCTCACATGTGCACCTGCCACTTTGCCGATCTCTTTAAAAATTCGTGCAACATTTCAGAGGCAGCATCCTCTCAGGAGCCCAACAATGGGCCTTGGCCTGGGTCCACCAGTAGGTGGCGCAGACAACATAATTTATTACCAAGAACAAGGACAAGGGAATGAAAGTCAGTTTATTTGGAAAATAAACAAATCTGCAAATGAGATTTTCTTCAAAGGGAATACGTCCTGTACGTGTTAGATTTAGTTTGACTGGTTACTGAATCAAAATAAATAACTTTATTAAATAATCAATCTTTGCAGAAAGATAAATTAAATTTCCAAATGGAGGCAATGTCTGCACTTTACTTATTCAAATCAACTAAAAGTAGCTTTCTTTTCATAGAACTTTTACAGGGACGAAGATTTTTTGATGTGTTCATTTAATAAGGGTGCGAAACCCAATCCTGTTTTTACAGGTGATGGGGTGCATAACAAGTAGCATTTTGTAGGAAATGTAATTGACTAACCCTGTTATGTCTGTAGCAACAAATTAACCTTATTACTACTAGTAAATAGTGATTGATTATTTATGCAAATAAGTTACCACATTCAGCTTTCTGATTGAAAGAAACATATACAAAAGGTGCTTTAATATGACTTGAACTTTTTAATTAATAAAAGCCCGAGGGGGTCTATCATTTCACTCATTGTAATATTAGTTATTTAGTTGTGTAACTTCTATTTGTGCTAACATATTTGCTTGCATAAAGATGAGATAATTAATATCAGTAAAAATTAGATTTTAGAACCTTTAAAATATACATTGGATCTGTACTGAAAAGGAGCTTAAAACTGACTTTAAAACTGTGCTATTA
>NW_006379186.1:0-1425 GCF_000327345.1 Myotis davidii | reverse complement strand
TTTTATATCCCTTCATGGACTAATTTGAACCAAGCGAATTTGTGTTCAGGATATACAGATTAGACACCCTGTTTGAATAAATCCATGTGATAAGCCTGCTCTTCAGGAGTCTCAGAAAATCAGGAGTGGATGTGTAGATAACAATTCCGCATGATGCATATTTCACATTAATTTATAAAATATAATATGCAGCAGGTATTAATGTAATATATGTATAAGTGTAAATATTATTATGTGATTGTCATTTGAAGCAAAGATTAACCTTAGTGTGCATTACCCCTTATTTTACCCTTATTCTAAGAGACAGATACATTCTCTGCACTCTAAGAGACAGAGTAATTTCTGTGCCTGGTTGTGCCGAGAAATCAAATCTATACATTGAGATGTAAACAATCCGAATACAGTAAAAGGAACTAGGGAAGGGATGACACAGAGTTTATTTTAAATGCTGAAAAGTGAAACAGAGCTTTAGAAGCCAAAATTTATAAGCCTCCGATTTTTTCTTTCTTGTTTAATTTTGGGAGATTTCAACACTAAATGAACATAAATTTAATCTTTTGGTGCATTTACTTAATTACAGCCTTAAAGTATCTGCTTTATGATGCTTTATGTTAGCACTCTTTTTACATTTTAGGCCCCCAGAGGGCAAGATTGTCTGCTTAATTTAAATCTATAGCATCTGAAATAATGTCACTTGATTGCAATTATAAAGCTGCTGCTATTCAGAAAATCTATCTCACAAGCTTAAAACAGTTTTGCTGAGGCAACATATTATTAGTTCAAGGTAGCAGCAGCCATTTTTCAGAAGGCTCTATACAATTGTAAAAGTACAGACAAAAACAAGAAGTACTAACATATTCACTCCAGTTGGCTTTTTGGCAACACATTAATTCTTGGACATGAATATAAATAAATAAAGTTGAATTCATCCCGATCTATCATAGAACTTCTTTGACAACATAAAAGTCAACCAAATAAATCAGAATAATAGGATTTTGACAAAACAAGACATTTATCTGTTCCCAGAGAAACATATTGGTCACACGACTTATAAATTGCCAATGGAGGTTCTCCATCCATCACCAAGATTCCCATCTAATGACAGGGAAATAATTACCACACCTCTACCATGTCATGCAATCTTTTGATGTGTCAGGGAGTGGAGCAATATGTAAATTCAGCCCTCAGTATGTGGACAACACCTGTGGGGTGGGTAGATTTTTTTTTGTAACTAACACCATCAAAATTCTGTCCTAAATAAGCATGGAATGTTGGTCTGCAGTTGTCTTATGGCTTCAGGAAAGCCTCCATGGGAAGGGAGAGTGTTTTAATCTTGGACCATCCTATAATCTGTCACAATCTTTTCTCCAGTAACACATTTTTTAAAAATGTGCTTTCTAATATTTTTCTTAAAAAAAAAAAAAA
>NW_006379185.1:0-1429 GCF_000327345.1 Myotis davidii | reverse complement strand
TACAGTCATTAGCTGGCATCAAGCAGTGAGGTCTGTCTTATAATTGAATGGGCCAACTAGGCATGGCAGAGAAGTCACTTCCAGTTGTCTGTGAATGCCTCAGGTGGCCGGGAGTGTAGCTGAGCATGGTGGCACTGTGCAGAGTTGACCAAGTCTTTGCATCAGCACCTCTGCTGGTGTTAGGCCAGGCTGCCCCTCTCAATGACTAGGTCTCCTAATCCCTAATATTTATACTGACCTGAGATTTCCCAGAAGCTTTTGTTCCTTAACCACACCTGTTCCTTAGGATGTTGCTTATTCTGAGCCAGCTGTGTGACCTCACTGGCCCAGCCTTCTCATCTGTAGACTGGAGGGGCAGGACTCAGGCATGCTTTGCTTCTCTCACTCTGGCCTGGTGTTAATGAGTGTGAGCTTCTTGGCTTTAAATATTGCCCCTCTAACTTCCTAGCAGTGTGGTCTGGAGCAAAGCACTTGAACTCTTTGAGCCTCATCTTTATTTTCCATCTGTGAAATGTGATCGGTAATACCTGCCTTGCAGTGTTTCGTTCTGCCAGGCACATGAACCATCGATAAATGATAGCAGCTACTGTAACTGCCACTACTACCCCCTCCACTAGCAATGGAAGTTTCTGGAGTGCCAGTTGGTTGCAGAGCCCAGTCTGTTTGATTCTGAAGGGCTCTGACTGTGTTAACCTCAGGGAGGGCACCTGCTTCCTCCACAGCACCATCCCCTGCCCGGGCAGAAGTCCCGGCCCTGCTTCCAGTCGGCCCCACTGGCACTGTGTTTAATGCTTTCGGCTGGCAGAGCAAGGCCCCGATCTTGTTTCCTGGATTGGGGTGTTTGTCCCTCCTTTCCCCTTCACCTGCCATGGGAAGAGGGAGGCCCGGAGGCCAAGAATTCCCAAGTGCGCTTTCACCTCATGAATGCGCTGCTCGTTGTCAGCTGGCCAGGGGCCACCGATGTGGTTTGAAAGCCCTGGCTCTGAGCTCTGCTGCTGGGAACAGAGCCCAGAAGCAGAAACTCTGACTTTCCCTCCTGCTTCAAAGCACACGGGATCCCTGACACAGACTTAGTCACATTTCAGAGTTTCCTTTATGCCATGTGTTTTCTAGGTGCTCCACCCCCAGAGCACCAGAGCTCGCCATGGCTGGGAGCTAGTTCCCTGAAGGCACACGGGCCACACCGACGGGTTCAGCGGCTCACTCACTGGTGTTTCCATTCAGAACATCATCTGCTTTGTGCCGTGCACTGTGCTGGCATGGAAGGGAAACAGGAAGTGATTGCTAATGGCTATGGGACAGTTCTTTTGGGGTGATGAATGTATTTCTTGATGAGTGTTTAGCTTTGTGAATTATACTGAACACCACTGAAGTGTACAATCTAAAAGGGTAAACCTTATGGTATGTGAATTATATCTCAATAAAGCTG
>NW_006379184.1:0-1428 GCF_000327345.1 Myotis davidii | reverse complement strand
AGCCAGGTTCTAGCCATGTTCTCCAGCCAGGTTCTCCAGCTAGGTTCTCGCATCTTTTATTTTCAACTGTCATTTCAATATCTCTCTGTTGAACCTACAAATACACTGAAAAGTTTCCATGGATTACATTTCCAGGATCAAATTAGTCACCTCCTGATGTTATACAATGAAGCACCGTACTTAATCTCATCAGCAAACCATCTCCACATCTAAGGGTAGGATGCATTATCTCCAGAAGGGCCACCTTGACATAGCCTGGGTTATGTGATTTTCTACAGCTCTGGTCACAAAAACTGAAGTCTCCATCCTGGTCCCCACTCACTCTGGCTCATCTCTGTTATCACCTGTGGTTCTCTGTCTGGAAGTTGCACTTCATTCAATAGGTGCAGTTGCCTTCTGAGCAGGTGTTATTTCTGTGGGGGGCCACGAAATGCATGGCACCAGCCTGACAACTCTGAAAAAGCAAATGGTTTCATATGGACCCTCATCCTGGATCATCCAGAAATAATATTTGATGTTTTAAGTCTAGGAATTTAGGAAGTCAAGACATAGACTAAGTGGCAAACACACATTTAAGATCAGGACAGACTGAGAGTCTGAAACAAGGTAAATCTTCAAGTTATGTAAAATTGGTGATAACCAGGCACTAGTGATGTGAGCCTCTTTCTTTGGCAGAGTTTGCTGTAGCCAAGAATTCTATATTCTCTTCTCTTTTGTGTGGCCTGACCCAGTGGATGTGAGTGGCCAAGAAGATGGTGAAAAGGAATTCTATTGGAAGGTTCTTTGTGTGCTGGCACAAGTCTCACTAGTTCAGAGTGATACTGCCATGCATTTGTTGGGCACACACCACTGGGATTTATATCTTTCCACCTGATTAAGGCCCACCCTCACCTCCCAGGAGGCCTTGCACCCTGCACTTGTGTTGTCGGATTCATCCAGTTGTGTCCTACACCGAGAATCCCTGTGATGACTTCTCATTTGTTCTTTAATGGGGTAGTTTCTCCATACGTCTGCATCCCGATGGCGTTGAAAACCTATTAGTCATTTGGGTAAATCCCAACATTGGTCAGTAGCTTGATCTAGCTAACTGACCCCTTCAAACATGTGCTTGCTTAAATTAGAAAAGTCCTTGTCTGTTTTCCTTTTTTAGGTGTTATCTGCAAGTTTCCATGAATAGATTTGCCCTCATTTCCTACCCACAGTACCAGCCTTTGTTATTTATTGATTTATTCATTTACTTACTTACTTATTTGCAGTGTGGTTTTCTAGAGGGTGTCTTTACCCTCTTTTGTGATTCTCAAGCAGCCTTACTAAACTTTTTGGTGTCCTTGTTTCTTCCAGGAAGCTTCTGCTAACTCCATGTCTGTACTGCCTGGGACTTATCTCAACCTTGCCACTCTGGTTTCCCATGCAAGAAAAGGAACACTT
>NW_006379183.1:0-1429 GCF_000327345.1 Myotis davidii | reverse complement strand
TTGGCATGGTTCCCGCATGAATAGGAAGCATCAGAGGATAATTCTAAAAATGTAAAACGAGACACACATACCACAGAACCAGACAAATAGCCATCTTACTTAAGTAACCAGGATCCGTGGGTGCTGCAGGCGGCAGCGTGAGAACTGGCACAGCACGGGCCTCCGGTGCGGTTCCCGGCGTGGCCTGAGCAGGCAGCACCCCTCAGGTTCAGTCTCCGGACGCACCTAGCATACATTTTTAAGGGTCTTTGATACATATCGCTACATTATTTGCCAGAAGAGTTACACAAATTTATAATTCAGCCAGCCGTGTACGTATCTCCTTGTCATCATACCGCAATGGTTTAAAACATGTTTAAAAATAGTATTTCACCAGTTTCAATTTGATTTCTTTAATTATTATTGACTTTATCTAATTTTTGTAAGTTTATTAGCCACTTGTAATTTGGTAAATTGATTTTCATGTCCTTAACCCATTGTTTTTAACTTAAAAGAACAACGAAAGAGTTTTCAATTGGAAAGTTTTAATTGGAAATAAAGAGGATAATGTAATGGAAAACTCTCATGTAACCACCCCCCAACTTGGGTAATTATCAATATTTTCCCTCTTTATTTGAGCTGCTGCTTCGCTGACACTGTTTTTTAGGATCTGGAGCCCTTTAAAAGGAAATGCCATGCACGGCGACCTGACCCAGAGACACAGCAGCACCGCTGACCGACAGCGGCGCCCCACAGAGGTGACCACTCACCGGCCGCCTGGACTTGCTGCCTGATGGGGTGCTGGGGTCCAGCCTGCAGGCGGCCGGGCACCTCTCCCTGAGGGGAACTGTGGCTGGTCCTCGAGGCCTGTCCCTGCCCGGCGGGTACCAGCTCAGCCCTCGGGGAAGGCCCGTCTGTGTGGGCGAGGCTGTTCATCAGGCCCGGCCGTGCCCGCTCTCGGGGAGCCCGCACAGCCCTGCGCCCGCACAGCCCTGGCTGCAGCGAGGCCTGGCATGCAGGCAGCCGTGGTCCGGCCCATGGAGTGTGCCCGCGCGTGTGCCTGGGCACGAGAGGCTCTTGAGCATCGGGGCTTGGGGATGGCTCCCAGCTCCCTACACAGCCAGAGTGGAAAGCAGACCCGCTCTGCCCTCTGCCGAGTGTCCGTGGGCATGCGGGCTTGCTTGCCCGCCGGTCCTGGTGTGGGGCCTCTTGGGAATGAGGATTAATTTGGGTGAACGGCAATGGAGACTCTGAACGCTCACGAGAAACTTCCACTCTTCCTTAAGGAACTTAAATTAGGAACTGGGCCCATGAGAAGAGATACCAGCAAAACATCCTGTGAGTCAGCTGCAGTGCCAGTGCAGCAAACCAGGCTCCCAGGGAGCATCTGCTCCCCTGCTGGGTTAGGACCTGCCCCCGAGCCCTCACCAGGCCCAGGCCCCTCATCCTT
>NW_006379182.1:0-1428 GCF_000327345.1 Myotis davidii | reverse complement strand
ATACATGCAAAAAACATGAAACTAGACCACCAATTTGCTCATATTCTTGAGACGATAAGTCATGGAGTGAGTCAGATATGACTTTAAGTTCTAGTCTCACTATGTATAAAGTATGTCTTTGTGCATTTTTTAAATCTCTGAGTTTCCTTATTCATAAAATAAATACGGTTATTGCAGGGACTAAATAAGGTGGGTGGCTCACCCCCGTGCCAGATATATATTTCACGTCATAGCTCATCTTCTTTAATCATGCAGCTCAAACACCTGCAAAGGGACTCAACTTGACTGGGAACTTATGGGGCCATGGACAAAGCATTCTGCCAAACAGGATGATCAGACGCAGTCCCTACTCAGCCCTTAGTTCACCTTGGGCAGATTACCAAAATTCCCTAGGTCCTGCCACCAAATCAGGTAACCCAGGGGGAGACTCTGTGGGCTCTTTCAGGCCCCAGAGTCCTATGACTTGGCTCTGATTACTCCAGCTCTGCATGCATGTTCCAGCCCAGCTGGGATGACGTTCCCATGTGATGCTGTATTTATTCAGGCATCAGCTAGCAGTTGTTCAGCTTTTAAAAAGTAATATAATGCAATGAAGAATGGGCATCTTCTAATCCTTTTGTGCCTAAAGACTAGGCATTTGAGGGGAAAAATAAATGAGTAGATGCTTAATACAAGCTTTGGTATGACTGCTCTCCCCATGTTTGCTTACAGCATTAACCATGGCACATTTTCACAAGCAGCACATCTTATTTTGAGCCCCCTACTGAATGTTGATATTCTTTCCAAGGTAAAATAATCTTTTATGGCAATCTTCCACCCACAACAATATTATAAAATTTCTTACATTTATTTTTGCATAGTAGGTATTCATTTCCTTACTAAACATATACTAGTATAAAAGAAAATCAAAAGGTCCCATTGTACTATTTGCATAGCACTTGCTGCTATTTTACAAAGAAAATTAAACATGGGCAGGGGTAGAAACGTGTAACATATAGAAGAACACCTACCTGTCCTCAGGTATTCTCCTCCAAAGCAGTCATTTGATCAGCCATACATTCAGTGCAGAATGTCACATATATACCAGCATGTGTGAGCACACCTTCGTTCTCTGTTGACACTCTATGACATACTGCATAGGGCTCTCTCCCTGGCCTTTTACTTTTACTACAATGTCTTGCAAATAGTTCCTTAAAAGCCACACAAAACCATAGGACTTTAAATAGTGACTTTATGTATTTTGTTATATTTATATTCCACAATTACCATCCTGAAGTCTTTTAAAGTTTATTTCTGGTTGTTTGTTATTACGTGCCATGCTGCAATGCATGATGTTTTACCTACATCTTGGCAAACTCCATTGAGTATATCCTAGCTCTCTGGTTAGGAGCAAAAGATATGTGAATTTGTTGGCAATTTATCTTAAAA
>NW_006379181.1:0-1428 GCF_000327345.1 Myotis davidii | reverse complement strand
GGGAGGGATGCCGGGCAGCCTGGGAAGGAAAGAAGAGTTATTAGAGAGTAAAACTGAAAGCACTTTTCAAGTGGCTGGTAAATAGGAAAAGGGGAACTTCGTGATGTTTCCAACATGTGAGACAGAGTCAGAGTCACGGGAAACGTGGTGCCACCCAAAGGGTGTGTAAGTAAGAGGGATGTGGAAAGGGTCAGGGCCAAGATGCCAACTAGGCTTTTTGGTATGGGAGCAGGAGAGAGAGGAAATTATTTTAAAGCTACATATTAAAGTTCAAACTCTCATTTTAAAAAATCTCCTCCTGGGTATTCTATCATAAAAACTTTATTCTGATGGGTCTTCAAGTCTCCTTGGCTCCCCCAGAGAACTCTCATTTGAAGGCGAATATGAAGGGAGAGGTAACACTCTCTCCTTTGTTAACTAATGGTCCAGAGAGGAAGTAATGCTCATTAGTCACCAGGCCAGAAAGCTCTGCGGAGAGGACCCCCGCCAACAGGGACTAGTGTGAGAGCCATAAGAAAGATGTAAGCAAAATGCTACAATGCTCTGGGGGTGGCAGAGGAACGACCATGTGCCACAGGGCAATCAGAGACATCCCCATGAGGTCCTAGCATTTAATCTGGGGCAGAGGAAGGCTGCAAGGAAAGGCAGGGAGCGAGTGGGCATTGTGGATTTTGCCAATGGCCAACCTGAGCACATCAGGGACCAACAAAAGAGCAATTTCCTTAATATTCAGCACATTCCAGAGAGATACTATAAATATGGCTATGGCTTTAGGCTCCAGGCTGAGGCTGAGGTACATTACCTTGCCCACTCAGAGTAAACTGGCATGAGGCTTCTTCACAAGATAGCCCTGGGTCTTCTTTGCTTCTTGCTCTTACCTATCCTTGCAGACCACACAACATCAATGTTGTCATAGCCACACCTCCTCGAAGGGGTGAAACAGACCCCTGAGCCTTATAAAGCAGTTATTCTGTCCATCTACAAAGGACAGAAGCTGATAGTCCCAAGGCCAGGATCCATGAACTCAGTGTTGGGCACACTCCAAGCTGAAATTCCTATAATAGTGAACACCCAAGGGTCCTGTGCTGGTGACATCACCATCTTCCAACTCCAAATTCTCCCACTATGATTGTTTATTTCCCTATAATTGTGGGGTGTCAGGGTCCAGTACACCATCCTCTGATGAAAAGCAAACCCCACCATATGTGGCAGACAGCAGCACAACACTGTCATTAGGGCTCCGTCAATTTTACAATGCCGTCACAAATACTGACCCAGATAAATCATATAGTAGTGCTCAATACATACAAATCCTTTAAAAAAAGATTTTTACTTATATTTAGAGAGAAGGAAAGGGAGAGGGAGAGAGAAAGAGAGAAACAGCTATGTGAGAAACATGGATCGGCTGCCTCCTACATGCCCCCCACA
>NW_006379180.1:0-1428 GCF_000327345.1 Myotis davidii | reverse complement strand
TATTACAGGACCTGGAGGAAATATTAGTGAATATTAGGAAAAAACACAAATATTTTGAAATAAAAATCAGAGGAACATTAATAGTTAAGGTAAAAAACCAAGACATAAAACAATGTAGTTATTGTTTTCTGAAGTTATGGGTTACTTGGTTTAAAAAAAATCCTCCTGGATATGTTTCCAAAAGTTATACGCTTTTCTCAATTTGGAAACTAGAGTGTGCCTAAGTATAAATTTGCCACTTTCTACATAGGACACGATATGTGTATGTCTCCCTATATTTGGGAAATATGGTCATTTTACTTTCTGATGAGCATTGTTTAAACTTTATTCTGCTTTCTACTTCAAAACACTAAGTTTGTAGAGTTTATTTTTTTTTTACATTTTGGAAGCACCTTTTAGTTGAGGACCTAAATTCAAAGCATTGAAAGGCATTTTGTGTGTATATTTTATTCAAAGGTTGAGACCAGAAAGGTGGTTCACTTTCTAACATTTGCATTTTAATTGACTTTTGAAACAATTAGGTTTATTCGCTATATCCTGAATTACATTACTGTGTAGCCTACCCAATCCAAATTGAAGTCATTTATAAAACAATTGAAACCACAATACATCGTTTTAAGAAAAATATTGGACTACTTCAGATTTTATTAGCTCTTGAATTTGAAGGTGATCAGGGTTCCAGCTTGCACCATAGAAGATAATTTAAAATTATTGAAACACTTCACATATTTTTAAAACCACTTCAGGGGGGAAATGATGGTGTTCAGAAAATGGCCACGAGGGTGTAAAATCAACCGAGAGCTTAAGTACTTCAGTGTGAAAGTGATCGAGGCTCTTTGCTTGCACATCAGAAAGCAATTGACAATTACTGAAGTGGTTCGTGTTTCCATAAGAGATTTTAGTCTTTCCTTCTCAGAGAGCTTTGCATTTCTGAATGTCTGAACAGTTGCATAATATTGCATATATACCTCTGGTCCTGATTATCAAGTTTAGAGGTCAGTGCAAATATTGCACTTCTGAGCTGAGTCAAGGCAAATAGGAAGTGATTGGAGATTGTTGATTTTAAGAAGCCCAAATAAATCCATGAGGCCAGCTCTGTATTTGAAATTCATGGTGCAAAATTTAGGCTGCTATTCAGGAGAATGAAGCTGCACTAGAGATATTTTTTTGTGGGAAAGGTAATGATATGTATATCATTTATTTAATAAGGATATCAATTTCAGTTTTTAAAAAATTTAGTCAGAATGCATTTTTTGTAGATAACTAAAAAAAAATCGACATACAATAGTATCGAAATGCAGACAATTGATTGCATTTGGATCCTAAAGCTGTAAGAATTCACATCTGATCTTTAAAATTACTGATGATAAACAATGTAATTTTAGAATGGATAATGCAGAATTTTTGAATGATTCCAACAATTTTTTT
>NW_006379179.1:0-1428 GCF_000327345.1 Myotis davidii | reverse complement strand
GATACAAAGGAGCTGAGATTCCAAACATTACAAAGATGGTGTGAAAATAAGTAGAAAGCTGGACCTGATTTCAAAATTCTGTGTTTGCATCCTACCTATCTCCACCAGTTGTAAACTCTGAGTCTTTTGTATTCCTCTCTCTGAATCTCAGATTCGTTGCCTATTCAAAGGAATAATCATAAGGAATAATAATATCTATTCACAGAACCAAGTAAAACAAGTTTTATGTATGAGGTTCCCACCAAATGGCACACACAATTAATTTAATTGCTAAGGATAAGTGCATTGATCAGAGCCAAATAACCAGTAAGTAGAGGAGGCAGGTTTTAAAACCATGTCATCCTGACACTAGACATCAGGCGTAATCACAGGGTTAGCATTTACATATATAATCCAGAGCCCCCTACATAGTGTACATCATGGACAGTTTTGCTATTCCCTCACCCTCACACATGCACACATGCAGACAATCAAATTTTTAAACTGCAGATAACATGAGATTAAACGAGTGAAATTTCCTGAGTAAATAAAATTTTAGCCAAAAAGCACTAAAGCAAATGAGTTGTCAATGAAACTAGCTCTGTGCTCTCCAGTTTCCCTCAGATTTAGAGGACAACTCTACAATATTTGCCAAACAAATAAACAACAATCATATTATCTTAAATATTGCCAAATAGCTTGAACCCATCTTAAAACTATATATAATCCACGTAAGGGCAGAAATCCTGCTTGATTTTGCTTACCTGTGTTCCCTATACCTCTCACTGGTCATTCTCAATAAAAATTTGCTGAATGAATGAAGAAGGATAAGTGAACAAATATTCCTTTAAGATTTTTGCAACACACTGGGTTGATTTACAACATAGCTACTTACCCTGCCTTTTCTTAAAAGATGAGAACTCTAAGAACTATAGTTGTTATTTAATTTGCTCAGGAAAATGTCAGAGCGTGGCCAAAATACTGCAGTCCTCTGACCCCTGGTTGAGAATATTTAGGTCCATGTACACATTACTGGTAGAGGGTGCTTTGCAAGAGAAGCCATCAAAACCTGCAGAGGCTGGCCTTGGATGTATCTGGTTCATTTTTTATGTTTTCTATCTAATTTTTTCTTGATGGTGAGGAACTGTCTGGATTTTTTTCAGGATCTCTGTTCATATCTATTTTGACTGACATACTACAGAATTTCAGTTCTCTAAATTTACCATGCAGTTGTTAAGTCTGTAATGCTTCATTTATGTGGTTAGTCTCTAATATCTATTCTCAATCGTTGGTTACACTGAATGAATATGTCAAGTTTCTTAAAAGGTAACAATTTTGTGAGAACTCACCAGGTTCCCTCAATATCTATTTAATCTCCTCCTTTTCCTCTCCTCACTGCTCCATGATCATGCTTCTGATGGAAAATTTAACTAATGGTAATAAAAACTG
>NW_006379178.1:0-1428 GCF_000327345.1 Myotis davidii | reverse complement strand
AACAGCAAGGATGGACCGGCTCCCGGCAGCCTGAGAGGGAGATAGCACAGAGCAAACAAAGGGACATATGGAGAAAAAGAATCTGGCTCCCTGGGACATTGGTAGGTCCTCTGGATCAAGCTCTGTCTGAAGCCAGACTAGCCCCTGCTCTTTGCAGTGATGTGAATTAATATATTTTCTTTTTACTTAAAGCAGTTAAATTTGTTTTTTTATCATTTGAAATTAGAAGAATGCTGTCTGATATACACTTTATAGGGGCCTTTGGGGGAGAAGGATACGCTAACCCAAAGGCATGCTTCTAAAGGTATAAATATTTGAATTCCTGAAAAGGTAGATCGCTTGGGAAATGCCTTAAGACAGTGAGACATGGTGCTTCTCTGTCACTCATTTGAAGGACAAGACTTGGACCTGGTGAGAAACATGAGGCCCTCTCCTTGTGCTAAGAATGGCCCCTAACAGGAAGTTGGCAGCTCTCCCAGACCAAGCAGATAAAGAAGGGGCTAGTGCAGCCGCGCGGAGGTGGATAGACAGATGGCATCTACTTATACTTATTAAGGTTGCGACTCATGGCCAGAAAGCTCCAGCTAGATTAGGGATGATTACAATTTCCCTGGTGAGTCTGTATTCGTCAGCAGTCCTGAAAAAGCCATGGTCCTGGTTGTAGTGAAAGTGAGCCCTCAAGAATACAATCACAAAGAGCATAGGGAAAGCCACAAGTGTCCTAGTCCCCGAGAAAGGATGCGCTGGGTCCCTTGCTAGCACATATCACAATTTGTTGGCCCACATCCATTCTGTATGTTGATCAAAGACTTGACATGCTGTGAGGCCAGTAACATGACACAAATCCATTCAAATAATCACCAAGATCTCTAAATCCCTTCCAAATGTCACAAGCCACTGTCCAAATTCCATGTATGTGGGTGGAAACATGACTCTTAATGACCTCATTGAAAAGACCCAGGCTGATAGGGGCTTAGACAATGGGTTGTGCTCCAAATTTTCTGAATGGAAGGTGTGTCTTATTATCTGGCGCTGAGAACTCGCTAATATTAAAACAACAAAACAGCTGAGCACCTACCATGTGCCATACCCTTTTGTATTAAAAACAGAGCAATAGGAAAGATAGACAGGGTCTCTGCCTTCACTGATAATATAGTAAGTACAGGATACTCTGACCACATATCAGAGGGCACTTAGCCTATACTTTGGGGTGGCGACCAAATACGGTTTCCTGGAAGAAATGAGCTAGAGGTAAACGAAGAAGTAGTGAGGGGAAAGGGTTGGCAGAGAGCGCGCTGAAGCCCAGAAGAAATAGAGGGAGCGGGCAAGTTTGAGAAATTAGAAGTATTTCACCAAGGCCAGACCAGACCCTGCAAGAGGAAGAGTGATATGAGATGTTTGGATCAAGTCAGAAAGGATTCTGTGACA
>NW_006379177.1:0-1428 GCF_000327345.1 Myotis davidii | reverse complement strand
TTTTTCCCTATTACCATTATCCCCTAAAGTGTGAGCAGGGCAGCCCCAAATGAGAATCTTTGATTTTGTTAAGCATACCCACCAGGGGACCACATCCTAGGCCTATCATTTTAGATTATATCAGAGAGGGGCTTAGGAATGTGCACGATAACAAATTCCCAGGTAATTCATATGAACATGTGGCTTCTTAAGTCCCCCCTCCCCTACTTTAGCAGGAGTCCTACCTGAGAGGTGCCAAGGACCACTTGCTCGTGGAATCTCTCAATTGTATCATTTGTGATCTGGACATTTGAGCTTATTACATGTTATTGAACAGGATAATAATCAAAAGGGCCCCCAAACCTTGGGGAGCAGGCAGGCTATATATTATAGCTCCTTCTGCTCATACTTGTGCCTGTCACAGCCAAACTGGGGCTGGATTCTTACTTGCCAAGCCCTCCTGTGTCAGCTGAGAGGAGCATCTTACCCATGCTGGCTTAGGCTAACCTGGGCTGGCCTGAGAAGTCACTCTCTTGCATAATAAAGAGTTCCCTCTGTCACTGTGAGGTACAAATAGCCTTTTCATTGGACAGAGATAGATGAGCCTTCCCAAGATCCTATTGAGAAGCTCTGCCCTTTTGACCTGGGGGCTGGCATTCCTCTCGTGTTAACTCCAGTGGGTCTTATGGTGACTCCAAGGGTGTGAACCAGCATGGTGTATCTTATATAACTTTTCTAAAAATTTCTCTTCTATCTCTTTTAGAAATACCCTCATCTTTTGCATTATATGATTGGCTTTGGCTTTGAGAAAGTTGAGGGGATAGGAGATTCAAATGAGGATGTCCTTGCAAGCTCTTCAAATTTTCTTATGAAAATATCCTTGTATGATTTTGGGGTGGCTACTGTAAGTATTATGGAATAGAACTGCTGTGTTGAATTCTTCTATACTTTATTCTTTGTTTAAAATGTTAATATTTTTTACATTGAAAATTGTTACAGCTATATTTTATGTATTGGGTTTGCTTTAGTTTCTTTCTAGGTGACTCAAATAACATTTTCTTCCACGTTCACCCCAGAACCCTTCCTCCTATCCCCTGGTCACAGGCCTTGGCATCTTATGATTCTTATATCCCTGCTCCTAGTGCAAGGAAGATGGGTGGGCAAAGTAGGCCAGCTGTGTTTGTCAAGGAAACCACTTTCTCAGGCTGAGGAAACCCAATTTATAGTGTGCTAGATTTGGAAAGCTACAGAGGGCTGTAACAGTGTGTAGAGTTAGGGATCTACCTCTTTAAATCAGTGTCTTGGAAATGAATTGCCAGCCACAAAGAAGAAGACATTAAAAAAGGAATGCTTCTAAGAAAAAGCCCTGAGATTTTGGACATCAGAAATCATTTTGTTATGGTCATTAAAGATGGCCACTTTTTGGTGGAACAAAGTTCATAGAGGTGC
>NW_006379176.1:0-1428 GCF_000327345.1 Myotis davidii | reverse complement strand
CGTGCCTTTTTATTCTTCGTTATTTCAGAATGACTTCCTGCCCTCCTCCTCACAGTGAGGCCTTCTCCACTTGTCTGAACACAAGTGACATCTTTTATGTATAAAGACTAAAGTGAAGTACCATGAATCATTTCCTTTTTAATGTCTCCCATTGAGCATTTTCTCTCCCTGTCAAATAGAAACCCACATTATTCTCTTTTAGACTCAAGCCTGATGTATTTTATTTTTGCTTGGAGTATTTTTCTATTTTACTTTGTTTCTGCATTACTTCTTACATTGGGCTTCTTTGCTCCATAATTCACCATGCCCACATTATTGCTTTGTAACCTGGCCTTGTTGTTCAATGGAATAGGACATTCCAAAGCCCTAAGTGTCTGAACACAAGATGATTTATAGAAGATAGTATAGAAAGTCTAATAAAATATGGTTGTGAATTATAAAGTCTTACAAAATGTAATAATGTAGTTGGAAAAATAAACATTATAATGACCAAAACAAAATAAATCTTTCATTTCTTTGTCAACCATATACATAGTGTAATAAGGCAACACTAGCTCTGGAGTCAGAAAAAGCCACTAATAAGCCCCATGATCTTCAGCCACTTTATTAGCTGGACATCTGTTTCCACTTTTCATAAATATATTAAATTTGAGCTAAATGTTACTACGATCCCTTCCAGGTCAAATAATTTCTGATTGTCAACATAATAGATTTCTCCTTTAGGTTATTTTATCATGATCTGTAGGAAATGAAACTTTAATGTTCTTCTTCATGTAAACAATTTCTAAAGCACAACTTTGTAATTACTGTTCAGAAGAGTCTTATCATAGTGTACAGATTTTTAGGTAATTTTCTGTAATGAGTCAGAAATCTTCTCAGGAGAGCTTAGGATGGGGGTAGTTACATTTTTTAAAAGAAAATATTGTATACATTTTAAAGAAATTATACCTATTTGGAAGAATATTGTCATGCTCCCCCACTCCATTTTTTAGAAGTCTTTAATTCTATAATTGCTATCTCAGTCTTATTATATACAATTTTGCCCCTCATGCAGAAAATGCATTGGGTAACTGTCTATTTGCTACCAATCTGTATGATAGAATTCAAAGTTGTGAGAGAAACCAATGCTAGATAATTAAATGAAACTTAATTTATTGAAAGGATTTATATAAAGCTGGGAAACTAGGAAGAATAGACAAACCCAATGACTGTCCTGAAGGGCCAGAAAGCAAAAAAATACAAACTGTTTCAAAGCTGGAACAGCTGAAGTTATAAGAAATGATATAATCCACTACTGCCATGGATCCCACAGGATAAATCACCTCTAACTATATTCCCACCCTTCCTCAGGTGCTCACGATTCAATGCCCTTGAAGGGAGAGTTGACTAGGATTATAAAATATGGGGCCCACGTGTAGTTTACCAAGA
>NW_006379175.1:0-1428 GCF_000327345.1 Myotis davidii | reverse complement strand
TTTGAACTGAGCACCCCTGCTCTGGATCGCCTTGTTTCAGGCAGGTGTGTCCCTGACGCCACAACCAGAGCACAGTGTGCTCAGAGCCCATAGCCACGTGTACTCAGAGCGCTGATCTCATCCTGCATCTTGGAATTGCCATCATGGTTCCCTTGGCCTTTGTGGGGACACTGTCAGAAACAGGTCGTGAAATTCCACCATGGGCTGTCCCACGGGTGCTGGTGAGGACACTGTTCATTCCATCGCACATGTCGACTAAGAGGACCGTGGGAGAAGTTATTTTCTGTCTTGGAGGGCGTGCTTTCCTTGAGGAATTAGTTTGTTTGTGCCTTAAGAAACTGTGAATCGGAGAGTCATTAACATTTGCGTTCAAGGAGGTCATTAATGCAAACTGGTAGTTCGTTGTCATCCCATTGTAAGATGCTAAGATGCGTGACTTGGAAGGAAATTAACATGAAAACCTGGAGGCAGATCTGTGGTCCACCCATAGCAACTTATAGACTTTATGGAAAATTTCTTCGGTTTGTCTCATTCCTACCTCCTTTAGATTACCTCGCTTGCTCTCCCTTTACCTCATTCTCATCTATTGTTCCTTTCATGCATTTTATGTCTCCTTATAGACCTCTTTGGAACAAAAACGGGTGTTATGCACAGTTTTGTCATTTAAAAAAATTCTGCCTCCTCTATCTTATTCTGCAAGTGCGTGCTATTTAGGTGAATGGATAAGTGAATGAAAGAGACAAGGAACCTTGGAGGGGGTCTTATTGGTGGGGAAAAAGATGATTATTTCAGTTTTAGCCAAGTATCTAAATATAGATAAGTATAGAATCTCCACTCAAAGGCATGTGCTAGTAGGTGTGTAATTAATCACATATATTAACTAACTATATTAATACACACATCATATAGACTGGATAGGCATTATAGCATTTAGGAAGAATATGAAGACACACATGACCACGTACCTTACACTGCTAACGCCATGGACTTTCAAGTCGGCCTGCCTGGGTTTGAATTCCACCCTGCCCTCTGCTACCAGCTGTGTGACGTTGGCCAAGTTATTTGACCTTTCTGAACCTGAGTTTCCTCTTTTGAAAATGGAAGAAATAAGTATGCCTACCTCATTGGGCTGTTTTCACAGTCAGCACGATAAAAATAGCAGCCATTATTATTGTTGTTATTATAGTATCAGTACTACCACCACTATTAGTATTATTACTCGTCTTCTCTTGGCTTTCTTTGCAGTCAATTAAGCTTGATGATGTGAACTGAGAGTTAGAAAAACTTGGGGTTAGTCCCAGCTCATCCATTAACACTCTGTAATCATGGGGGGAAATCACTTCACTGTCTGAACCTTAGTACACTCATTTGTAAAATGAGCAGGTTGGACTGTGTTTCTCAAACTTTTTGATCATGACCTAAATTAAA
>NW_006379174.1:0-1428 GCF_000327345.1 Myotis davidii | reverse complement strand
CCCCAACCTCTCAGCACAGGCTCCGAAGTGTGAAAATAAGCCCCCGTAGCCAGCCTCGCCATTCCTCGGCACCTCCTCCCTTCCTGCCCTAGTCCAGGGTGCACCTTAACACTCCTGCATGTTGCAGCCAGGGTGATTTGAGAAGTCGGCCCATCAGATACCATCGCGCCAGCACGGTCTGACCTCTGCACTGCAGACGGCGCTCTCAGCGCCAAGCATGGGTCACTGCATGTAATCCCAGGGCGACGGAGGAACAGAGAACGTGAGTGACGTGCTCAGGGTCACCTAGTTGACCTCAGGGGCTCCCATTGCCTTCCTGATAAGGTACCAACTTCTGCATGTGCACAGCGAAGGGGTCCAGGCCTGCCTCTGCCCTCCACTCCAGCCGCATCTCCTTGGCCTTGACGGGGCGCCTGGCCGCGCTGAAACACTCGCAGGCCTTCAGCACGTGGCTGCAACCACCAACACATGTGTTGGGCCTTGGTTTCCAGGAATTTTACATTCACCATCTCATTAAAACCTATTGCAACCTCACCGGAAGTATTTTTATTATCCCCATTAAAAAGATGAGGAAAATGAGGCTGAGGTCCCCTGACCACCTGCCTTTGACCGGGCTGAGCCTGGAGAACCTTTGTGTGGGGGAGGAAGGGTGAGGGGCTGCTCTGCTGAATCTGGGGAGCCAGGCAGGCCTGGGGAGCAGCTCATGTTTTCAAGATCCCCTGGGAGGAGGACACTGCTTGCTCCCAGACCTGTCCCTAGAGGCCCATCCATCTTGGCCGTTCATCCCAGGCCATAACCTGCTCAGTGAATCCATGCCGGGTCCCTGCTCTGCACAGACATCGCTGTGTTCTCACTCCCCTTGGTCCCGACTGTCTGCTCTGTGTTTTTCTTTCTCTCCACTTAGGCCTCTTCCCACTACTTTCATTCATTCTTCTCTTTACTTCTCTCGAGAAAGTCTCTGCTTCTCTCTCCATCTGCCTTCGTCTCTCTCTGTGTTGATCCCTCTCGCCTTCTCTGGATCCCCCCTCCAGCTTGCTGTGTATTTTCCTTCTCTCCCATCTATTGCCTCCTGCACCCCTTTCCCCAAGCCCTCTGCTGCCTTTCTGCTCAGCCCCGCCCACCCCTCCAGAGGCTCAGGGCGGTGGAGGTGGTGAGAAGGAGCACGGATGCCTGGGAGGCTCCAGTCCTTGCCTGGGGGCTTGTGTCTTCAGGTTGGAAGCTTTATCACTCCTCTTTCGTGACTGATGGGGAGGAAGAAATTGAAAATACAAAAAAAGAAAACACAGGAAGTGTTTTGCAAGCCCAGAACTGACATAAAACAGGATATTATGAATATTTTCTGAAAATAATTTCTTTTTTTATGATGCTGTAACAGTGGTCAGCCCTGTCTGGCTGGCTTGCTGGCTGCCAACAGCAGCAGCTGGAGGC
>NW_006379173.1:0-1428 GCF_000327345.1 Myotis davidii | reverse complement strand
TCACTCCATGAAGCTTCTCCCAGGTTCTAAAGCCCTCTTGCCTTTCTCTGAACCAGGGTAATACTAATACTTACTATTATAGTAACTAACATTTGTTAAAGTTTAGCACATGCCAAGTGCTATACCAGGAGATCGCCTCATGTCAACCCTAGGTGCATTATCGCTCCCCAGTGGGTACTATTTTTATTCCCATTTTGAAGGGAGGGAGGATCCAGGGATCCAGAAAGTTTAAGTAACTTGTTGAAGATTACACAGCTTGTCGATGTTAGAGTTGGGACACAAACCCAGAGTTGGTTGTGTGAACCAAAAGCCTTGCTCTAACCATTATACTACACTATGTTTGGGGATTGGGCCTGCAGCTCATTCAGTCTTTACCATCTTTGCTGGCAGCTCCTTACATCCTGTCTCCTTGTATCTGTTTTCCATGGTTAGTCCTGTCTGACCAGCTAGACTGTGACCTCTCAAGGGAAGAAGCCGGTTATTTCACTCTCCCTGGTTCCTGGAGAAATAGGCAGAGTTGGCTCTCAAAGGAGACCATCCTTCTAGATTCCAATGTACAAATTTCCAGTTATAAAAACAGTCATGGGTGTAAAGTACGGCACAGGGAATATAGTCAACAATGTAATAACTATGCATCGTGTCACATGGGTACTAGACTTATGGGGTGATTACTTCATAAGTTGTGTAACTATCTAATCACTATATTGCACAGCTGGAACTAATATAATGTTATATGTCAACTATAACTGAACAATAAAGACCATCCTTACCTCACCTTCCAGAGACAATGTGTAGGTCAGATGGGAAAGGGCTGGTCAATTACAGAAGCGTGGAGAAAGGTGAGGAACCCAGGCCAACGCTGAAATACAGGGAGAGGAGGCCCTGGACCTTGGACTGGCAGCATTTTTATTCACAGAACAGACACATTTCATTCAGTCTCTAGTCATTCATTTATTCATCAAGCACACGTTTGTCAGACACCCCTCTGGGGGCTGAGATTCACTGGGGGAACAGAAGAGATGAGTTTCTGTTGCACTGATTACAACTTGTAACTTGGTTTTTCGCTCTTTGGTTAGTTGGTTATGTCCTGCTTCCATGATTAGGCTGTAAACTCTTATGCTCAATGTTGAATCCCCAGTATCTACCACGGGTTCATAACAGCACTTGATAAATCTGTATCGGTTGAATGCAGGGTATGTCATCTTTGTTGAGACAAGACATGCAAGAAATAGTACCAATAGACTGAGGATTGCAGCCTCACTGGCAAGGCCATCCAGGCGTGAGAGGGACGGTCCCCTGTCCTCCCTGGGAGTGCACGGAGCCACTTCCTGCTGGAGATGAGAGTCCCCACTTAGTCCCCCCCTCGGGAAGAGAATGTAGGCACACCACATGCGCACTGAGTTCTACTTGCAAATTAACAATGTAGAT
>NW_006379172.1:0-1427 GCF_000327345.1 Myotis davidii | reverse complement strand
TTTTTTTTTCACTAATTGTACTAATAAAACATTGATGTTTACTAATATTGTTTAAAAAGAAAAACAATGTATTCAAATTTATCAGTGTATTGGTGATCCTTATTCATTTACATTCTGATGC
Source organism: Myotis davidii (assembly GCF_000327345.1). Taxonomy (NCBI): domain Eukaryota; kingdom Metazoa; phylum Chordata; class Mammalia; order Chiroptera; family Vespertilionidae; genus Myotis; species Myotis davidii. Next base: position 1,306 of record NW_006379172.1, on the reverse strand, counting down.
ATTTTCTTGGTTGAGAAAGGGAAAGAATTAGTTAGCATTCCAGTAATGTAGTTGTAGGTGGATGCCATTTCTCTCTCCGAGTCTCTGGATAAGAATAGTTGAGAACTTTGGACTAAATTCTACTACTAAACATAATTTAATAGTTAATTAAACTATTAGAACAGTGTCTTACAATCTAGTTACTTAAAGGATAATCAAAGTTCTTAAATGCAAGAATCTAATGACTGAATGTAAACTAAGAAGTTAATCTGGGACCTTTTACAATGCTTCAATGTATGCTCAATAAATATTTTTGTTGGATGATTCAACTTGCCATTTTGGATTTATTCTAGGCCTTTTCTAAAATAGGACTCATACCTTGAGTGGCCCTACAACTGAGGTACAATAACAACCTCAGCCAGACTTAACCTGATACTATTACTAGTATCTATCCGGGCAGCAAACTTCTAAAACAGAATCTAAATCAAGTTGCTTTTGTGGGGAAAAAGTAGTTAGACACAGGAAAGATCATTTCTTTTTTAAGTATTAAATTATGGCCATTATTGTTTGGTATATATGTGGGTAATATGTCAGAGCATATCTGTTTAGCCCTACCACTGGTCCCAACAAGTCAGAAACTGAAATAATAAAACTTAACTAATTTGGTCAACAATACAGAATAAGTGACAAATGAATTATTTGAACCGAACTTGCTGCTTCCATAAAGATGTTGAAGCGCTCAACCAAACATATCTGAATTTTTCTTCTGAAATATTCTGAATTCAGAGGAAAAAAATTCTAAAAACAAACATGACTTCTTCAAGGAAGTTATTTTTGTAAGCAGGTAAAAATCTTACCTCTATGAGATATTGAGATAAGCTACAAAGCCACAGTTACAAATACAGTATGGTATTGGTACAGTAACAGACAAATAACAGAACTGAGACAGACCAATGGTTATATGGGAAACATAATAAACTATCAAATAGCTCCACAAATCAATGGAGAGAATATGTATTGTTTGGAAGACAATGTTGGAAAACTGGCCCACTGTATAGAGAAAAAAAAAATGGGATTCCTATATTAACACCATATCCAAAGATGGCCTATGGATAGATTAAAGATGTAAATTTAACAAATAAAATGATAAAGTTAAGAGAAGATAATGTACAGAGAAGTACTATTTTGCTTGCAATAAACAGTGATTTCTGTTTAATCAAAGACAATATTAAGTTCATTAGCAATAAGTGAAGAGAAAATATCTAAAATAATGATATAAGAGTATATTTCAAGAATACACAATTAACTCCTGCACATTAACAGAAAA
>NW_006379171.1:0-1427 GCF_000327345.1 Myotis davidii | reverse complement strand
ACACTGGCCAGACTATTTATTGAACACTTACTATGTACTAGGCACTTTGCATACATGGACTGACAGTTATAGTTACACAGCCTGAGGTAGCCTGAGAAAACTTTGTGTGCTGGTCATTTTATTGTTCTGTATTCTCACAGCACCAAATACTTCTCTGTCATTAATCTTATCACAAACTCATTTGTGTATTTGACATGACTTGCACTGAACTACTAATATAAGCAACACAAGAGCTGGAGTCAGGTCCATTTTTCCCCCCATGTAACCCCTGCTGCTAATGTAGCACTTAATTAATAGTAGACCTTTGATAAACATTTGACAAATCAGTGAAGGCAGTGTGTAAAGGTTAAGACTCATGCCAGGTTAATAGAACCAGTAAGTAGCAAAGTCTGGATTTGAACTCAGACTCCAAAGCTCCTAACCTGCAGCACATGGTCTCTCTCTGGGCTGGGCAGTCTTTTGCATCAAAACACATCAAGCAATCAACAAACAAGAGCAACTCTTATTATCACAAGGGTCTTTTACAGACATTAGAAAGCAAAAGAGGCTTTCTCTATGGCTATTAAGGTATATTAAAGGCTAATTATAGAATAAACACTAGTGGGCACAAAAGTATATTAGAGAAGTTTTAAGAGTATGTGAAATCATACCCAGTAAAGACTCAGGGTCTCTCTCCATTTACTACCTATACTGTTTCAAGTTTATTATTGTTATCACTGAATACTCAGGACATAAGGAATGCTGCCTAGTGGAACATACTGAATTATCAGTACTCCAAGGAATGTAGCAACAAGTGTTTTCTCACCTGGTTTATCAGAGTAAAAGGAGAAAATAAATGTGCATCCCTGAGCTGGTGTCTGGCACATAATAAGGATGCTATTATTGTTAATAACATTTGCTCTTATTAATATTTGTCTTACTGTGATTATTGGCAGCTCAGAGCATGAGCTTTGGAGTCAGTCCGAACTGGATTCTAATCCCAGCTCAACCACGTAGGTTTCTGTGAGGCATTGGCCAAGTTATGCAACTGCAACCTGTTTCCTCACCCATAAAATATTACCTACTTCACATGAGTGCTTGGCATAGAATCTGGCACAGAGAGAAAGAAACCCATCAATGGTGCCTTTTTCATCATCTTACTCCTCGTGTCATCATAGAGTCAGCTGTGAGTGAAAAGAAATTTGCCTTGGAACCTGGAACTCTGACCCTGACGCCTATCTTGTTAATGCAAAGTTGTAGGGAGTGGGTTTTATTTCAAGTGTTCCTCCACCCCACCCGCATAGTCCCATTACTCTCTCAAGAACCCAGTGGTCCTGGTCTTGGCAAAGCACGGAGCACATGCTCATCTCTACCTTGCCAGGGATATCCAGGTGTGAGACCCCTAGGCCAGGCATTCTTCACCTGCAGCAGCTCCCAACGCATCTCAT
>NW_006379170.1:0-1427 GCF_000327345.1 Myotis davidii | reverse complement strand
TTTTTTTTTCTCCTTCTTTAATAAAAAGGAAGTGATGAAAGAATGAGAGAACATTTCCCCTCTGCCAGAGTGGGTTTGAATAGAAAGCTGCTCAGTAGCTGTGCAGCTGCCCAAATCTTGCCCACCGCGTCCGCATTCTGACTGGCTCAGAACACGGCTTTCTTGGCATTCAAACTTCCCTCAGGCTTGACTGTTCCTCAAATGTCTCCCCAGGGAGGTGGAGGGTTTCTTTTTCTTTCTTTTTTTCCTGTTTTTGCAAAAGACTCTGAAGCTTCCTGTCTACTTCCAAATAGCCATTCAAAAAAAGGAGGGGGGAGCGGGGGAGACACTGACACTTAATTATCCCTGGCAAGCTATATTAAGTTTTCTTAGAAAGGTGCATTTTAGGGAACACCCGCTCCCCAGCCTGGACACTCAGGCCTGGGGACTTGGCCCTGTTTCAGAACACCCGTTTCAAGATGATTTCAAGTGAGGAGTTCAGGCCTGGTGACAAGAAAATTATCTCAGTTGGGGCAACAGGCTCCTGTGTCACAGGGCTGGGCAAGGCACCAGCCTGCCTCTCACCCATGACTTAGCAACAGGACTAAGTGGTCTTTTCTCCAGCCTAGAGGCCCAGGGAGTCCCAGGCAATAGCTACCAGTGGGCAGGGATAACCACTAAGGACCCAGCTGGGTTTGGCCAGAGGATTATTTTTAAGTAACTGGCATTTATAGGGAGCACTTACTGGGGGCATGGTTGTCTCCTTGCCTCATTGGGCTACAAGACCCGGGAAATCATTACCCACACTGAGCAGGGGTCTGCAGCTGCCCTGGGAAGTGAGGGGAGGCAGGTGGCAAGAGCTGTACTTCCTCCACTTATGCTCAACAGGAAGTGGCAGTGTTCTCATCTAATGACTAATAAGGAAAATTGCTAACACCTACTGAATGCTTACTCTATGCAGTTCAAAGTGCTTTATACATATCAGCCTGGTTATTCTCACCACAACCCCATGAAGTAGATACTACCAGCCTCTCTGTACTGATAAGAGAACTGAGCACTGAGAGGTCAACTAACCTATCCAAGATCACCCAGCTAATATGTGGTGGAACAAGGATTTAAGCCCAATGCTCTAGCTTTAAAACCCACATTCTTGACCATAAAATAAAGATTTATAAAACATGAAGTTTGACTTAAGTTTTGACTCAACATTGAAGACCAAACTTAACTGTGAGCTGTTGCTTCTTTGGGGTTGGCCTTCTTTGGAATGAAAGGGATTTATAAAGAGTGTTTAAAGTAAGAAAGTATTGATTGTGAATATATAGTCATTCCTCACATTTTTACTGTGCTTGATGAAGTCTATCTTCTTCCTTACTCATGTTGGCCAGAGGGTTTGACAAAACTGGCCAGCAAGAAGGAGCTTTAGATCAGTGGTTCTCAACCTTGGCTGC
>NW_006379169.1:0-1427 GCF_000327345.1 Myotis davidii | reverse complement strand
GGACATCATGTGCAGCAGAGTTCAGTTATTTTAGTCAAGGCCATGCTAGGCCTCGCTATAGCAGATGACCCAAAACATATGCAATAGACTAGACTAAATCAGCAAATCCACCCACTACTCCTCCAGTGGTATGTAGACATGATATATGAGTGAGCACAGATGAGATCAAAATTATTTTCTAGCTGACCCATAGACTCATGAGCATTACAAATACTTATGTTAACCCATTAAGTTTTAGGTTGGCTTGTTATTTAGAAATAGCTAACTATTATGGATGATTGGGGAGGTGATTTTTTTAAAGTCCAGTATTAATGTCCCATGAGAACCAACACTACTCTAGCTTCTTAGGAACTGGAAACTCTGAGTGTATCAATAGACCATATTCTAAATGCAGATTTTGGCAAATCTATCCAGGGCACAGAAACGTCAGCACCAGAGTGACTCATCCAGACATCTTCTCAAGGGAGCTATCTATCAGTGAAGAACATGGTGCACCCTTCTGGAGATATTAGCAGGAAGATTTACTTGTTAACATATGAGTAACCACTTTAGGATATTCTATGAGGTGAAAGTTTCCTTCACTCAAGCTTCTGGAATTTGAGTCACTATATTAGAAATTAAAGTAAAACTTGTTCGTATTTTGGATGCTTAGAATGATAAAGCATTTGGCTTATCAGTTATAAAGCAAAGCTATCTTTCAATGTAATTAATCACACCTGTCTCAGATGGTTCAACTGAAGCCAGGATGCTTGTCCAAATGACTTCTTGGCATCATTTCCCAACCATAAATATGTATTTTAATCACAAGGAATTATTACCCAAGGAATTTTCTGTACTATATATCACATTATCACTCAGTATAAGTGCTTAATATTTTTGGGTAAGTCAGCTTCAATATTTAAAACATTTTACTAAATCCCTAGAGCTAATTATTGAGCAATTGGCATGCAATAAACCTTGAAGCAATCTTCAAAGAAAGAGAAGGCTTAAGTAGGAGGATTTAAAAACTGGAAATTACAATAATCAAATCTTGTGGTCAGAGACATTAGTTGCTGCTGTGAGGTCTTTGAAAGATAAACATGATGGCTATAACCCACAATGAATGAATAGCTGAGATCAGCGCGTCTTGTATCATATCCTACATAAACAGAGTGGTTGGGATGAGAATCTTCCAAAATTAAATCAGCTCATCATTTCCACGGAACATTCTTGTAGCCTCACTGTCATCCATATTAGGGAGGAGATGAAGAAGGAAACATTGAAATTCTGATAAATCATCTCCTATCCACCAAAATGTCATCTTTCTTGGTTTGGAATTAAGTAGGGTTGGCTCAGCCACCCAGGAATGTTCCTATGAGTGCTCTGGAAAACAACACAGACTTGGAAAAATCTTTAAGAAAACATAGGCAGTAAAATCTCAGACATCT
>NW_006379168.1:0-1427 GCF_000327345.1 Myotis davidii | reverse complement strand
TTTCTCTTTCACTCCAGCTTGAACAGAGTCCAGACCTGGAGGGACAACAACACACAAACTAGGACACACATGGTACAGTATTGACTGAAATGTTTAAGTGGCATGGAAAAGTAAAATAAATGAGTGAACAGAGAGAAATGGATTTCTGAATGCCAAACTAAGTTTGATATACTGCTTTCTTTTCTATAACATACATATGGGGTTTGACAGTGTGACGAATTAGAGGTAGTTTGTATCAACAAAGGTTTAGGAATGGAGTTTCCTCCCTGCATCAGATCAGTAAAATCAATAACCTGACTTAGAGCTCAGCTGTTTTGTTTCATAGCTCTTGAGGCAGAAAACAGAGTAGTTGAAGCAGGGTTTCAAGGATACCAATCAATAATGTAGTGAACAAAGATTTTTTTCTTTGTGTTTGGTGCTCATCATTTTTGTTATAATATGTCTGGGCATGGATCTCTTTGAATTCATCCCATTTAATTTAATTTACTCATTGAACTTCATGGATATATGAATTAATGTTTTAATGTCTTTGGGGGGAATATTTTAGATATTATGCCTTCAGATACTTTTTCTGCATTGTTCTTATATTTTTATCCTACTAACTATTCACTGACAAGTCACATATATAGCTATGAAAATCTGTACATCAACTAATGACATAGATCATATAGGAAAACTGTGCTGATTAAGACTTCAGGCAATATGTCATTCTAGATAGCCAAGATTTTCAAATAGCTTAAATCATTACCATTTTGAAACTTCCATCACTATGCATATGAAACTTTCTCAAATGTATTATGTAATTCCAAGCTTTATAAAATGACTCATACTAAGCTTGAGTTACTTTAGGCTTAGGGGTTATATTACTAATAAAAAGTACTGTGGAATACTATGACACACTGGTATTCTTACTGAAGGGATTAAGGTGTTCTGTCCTTAGATGAGATAACTCTAGACAGTTTGGTACTTTGTGGACCTACAGCCCTCAAATATATCACAGAGATATTCTGTTTGGCTTACTCAAAACAATTTGGGTACATTGTGTGCATTACAATTGGGGAGATTTCTGTCAAATCTACATTTCTAACTTCTTTTAAAAAATTAGAAGATCTAGATAGAACTTAGCTTTTACTTCCTCTTGACTACAATTGGCTGATGCTGAGCAGTGGCTGCTGCTTTTAGATGGGGCACATGTTCTCTGTTTTGTCACAGTCTGCACCTGTCCTTACTGACTTATCCAGGTTTCCTTCACTCATTTGCCTACATAACCCTACCCCAATCCTAACCCTAACCCGCACCCTTTACTCTAAGTATTAGTTTTGGGCTTCTGACTTCCTATTTCAATTGGACATGGAATCCAGATAGCTACAGTTCTTTTGAAAAGCTATAAAAAGAGTTAATAATTTCTAAGTGAGGCCTGAAAACTT
>NW_006379167.1:0-1427 GCF_000327345.1 Myotis davidii | reverse complement strand
CCCTGATCAGGAATTGAACCAGTGACTTCTTGGATTCTGGGTTGATGCTCAACCACTGCACCAGACCCAGCTGGGAAATGATTTGTGTTTTAAATGTATGTGGACAATTGTTTCAGGTCTATTTATTTAACTATAGTGGTACTGTGGTCAGGGACCACACCTATTTCTGCTTCCCACTATATCACCGTTGTAGAACACAATGCCTACAACTACAATGAACTCTCTAACTATCTAATGAATCAATAAAGAAATGAATACATGGTATTACAATTCCAGTCTATATTTGAATAGACTGTCACTTGAATATTTTTCTGTTGGGGCATCTAAATATCATGAAAATGTGGACAAGCTGGAAGATGCCCAGAAAAAATAGGAAAAGGGAGGAGATAATTAAAGAAATGAAAAGCCTAATTTGTGACAAATGACTTGAAAAACTAAATACAGAAATCTTGTCTAGGTTAAAAGTCTAAAGAAATGTAAACAGATTCCAAACATTCTTAAAAGTAAACAAGGACTTATAGTTCAACCAGCATAGTTGGAAGGTGGAGGAAGAGCCACAGAACCCTTTCTGGCTGGTCCTATGAACCCCAGTGGATTCAAGAACTGAGCTTCAGGGGGTGCAGTAAGAATACTTAGAATGCTTTGGTACCTTCTCATGCAGTTGTCAAACTACTATCACGGTGTAAGTGTTTGCCAGACAATAGCTATAAAACCACCTTAGCACTCATAAAGTATTTTCACAGTAATCATTCTCATTATATTTCCTCAACAGTTCTGTGAGACATATTGAAATGTTTTATTAGTCCTACGTTTACAAATGGGAAACCTGAATGAAACAATGATATGTGACTTACCATTTAGTGGAATCTTAGACTTGAAGGAGGGTTTTCTAGTCACTAACCCAGGGTTTTTTCCTTTCCATTCTCTCTCATGCATTACATTTATTTTGATTTGTATTTATTTGCATTTTACACACATATACAAATATTTTTATGCCATAGACATAGCATAATTTTCCTTTTACAGAGAGGAATGACATGATTGAAAATAACATTAATTATCAAAATAGTCACAAATGCAAAATTATATATTCATCTCTGACTCCACTCCAGATACCTACTACTGAAGATGCATAAACATCCTAGATGGTGGATCGCAATTTGGACTTAGATGATAATCCATTTATTAAATTCCAACCATTATGAACAATCAAGCATTCTATTGAATAACAGGAGTCTTATTTAATAAGGGTAATTTTGGCATTTTGTAGAATATTTTCCAACTTAATTGCTTTTTCCTTTAAAAAAATTCATGGAAAAACATTAGTTATGCACTTACGCCAATATACTGGTCTGCTATTATTGTGTTTTGTCATATTTGTGTTTATTATTGACAAAAAAAATTTCTTGGTGTTAGGGGGAAAAAAA
>NW_006379166.1:0-1427 GCF_000327345.1 Myotis davidii | reverse complement strand
TTAAAAATAGTTAATATCCTAACACTAGAGAATTTTCACAAAAAGTCTGTTCCATTATCAATTCCTTTATGTTCCTTGTTTCATGTTTTTCCTCATCAAATCTTATTGCCATTGCCACATAATTGGCTACAAATCTAACATTCAGTCTCATCTACAGTAGTCACTCAATAAATGTTTCTAAAAATGAATAGTTTTGGTGTTTGTTTGTTTTTAACCCAGCCTTCAATTTGATGTATCACTGTTATCAAGAAACACTTCAGGGATTGGCATGCTAACCCCTCCCATGATATCACCTCTATGTATCAGGATACTATTTTAACTCCTTTCCAAATATACACAAATGATTCCCCATAGCAAGGAACAAGCATATGATTATTTATGCATCAGAACATAAGCCTGGTAATTGCAGCTGCTACTATGAATTTTCAATGCCCTGTGATACTGAGAAGCCCTCTTTATTGCATACCGAGGCTCAAGTGCATCTGTTCTCAAAGACCATAATAGCCTGACCTAAATCAAAACCCAGTCAGACATCTCTGGGTTTAGATCAGTCATATATAGGACATGAATCAACTGGAGAAATCCTGGAGACCTTTCTTCCTTAGAATGGGTTTATTCTTCCCCTTTCTATGTCTTCTTACCTCAGTAGAAGGAAGTAAAAGCCTTTTAAGGTATGCAGGTAGCATAGTCTGCAATGAAAAGACTGTTTAGGTCCTGAAAAGAGGGAAGAGGTGATTTCTTATCTGGGTATTTCCATTTCTGGGAGCACTGAGGGCAGGAAAAAACATAGAATAGAATTGAAGACAAGACCACGTGTTCCTGATACTTGGCCCTAGTCTGAGTATAAAGATTCAGAAGAATAGAGCAAAAGGGAATGAATCATTTATAAAGCCCTTAAAAACCCAACCAAGTCTACTTGAGATGGGAAAAAGTCATCTAATCATGAAGTTCTTGAATGAATCTTCAGCTATAATGATATGTGCTAAAAGCAAGAGCCTCAAGGGTCTCACACTAGAAACGAAGAAAGTATGCCTGCAAAATGTGAGCCATTCCTGAGGGTCACCTCTCTTCTGAGAAACTCATATTAACCCTTGATGTAGATCCTTCACTTTAAACACTGCCTTGAATTTCTGTTCCTGGCTAAAGACTAGTTAAAACTAGCCCCCAGCTAGTTAAGTAGCATTTTAAAATTAAAATTCTGTGTCACTGTGGAGATGGGGTGGGTTAGCCTAGTTATTGAGATTGGTAGAAAGTTTAATCAATTCCTAAAAAATAAATCAACTTTTTATGTCCTTTGTAATCTCATTGTAATGCATTGCAATTCAAGGCCATTATACTACATTTATCTTTAATGAATAATAAATGGTACATTGGTATTGACTGAACAAGCAATTAAATATTCCATCAGTAGCAGAACACAGAAAAAA
>NW_006379165.1:0-1427 GCF_000327345.1 Myotis davidii | reverse complement strand
TTGAAGAACACAGTTGCAGTCTGTGCCATTAGCCAAGTCCCTGACACTCTCAACCCATTCCTTCTCATAAAAGCAGTGCAACCCTCTGTTGCCCAGGCTGGTGACAGGCATCGATGAGATCAACTGAGAGCAAAGCCCCGGTCCCTGGTCTCTGCTTTCTTCTTCCCTGTCTCCCTTCCCTGCTGGTGGTTGTGTGGCCTGGGTCTGGTCCTGGCCTCTTCTGAGGTCAGAATCCTGTCCTGAGACACTCAGAGAGGGAAAGAACTTGAGACAGTATATTATTTTTCTTCTTGCCAATAGCTATTATTTATTGGCGAATGACTGTCTGCCAGGACCTTTGCTGAGGCCTGCACTCGCATTTTCTCACTTTGATGTTCACTGTACACACGAGGAGCTTGGGGTACGGAGAGGACGCGTGACTGGCCCCAGCTTACACAAGCTCAGAAATGGCCGAGCTGGGATTTTTATCTGGGTCTGCGTCGCCCCATCATCCACGCTTTAAACTACTGAACCAGATTGACTGCTCGTTTACATAATTATGTCATAACGATTATCCTCATGATTACCCACTTATTCCCCTCTTCACCGTGCAGATGGGCACACTCAAGCGTGGGTTCCAATGCGTATGCCCTGAGCTCTGGTCCAGAGAGTTCTCTCTGCTGCCACATCCAGTGTTCCCAGCCCCAATCCTCCAGGAGCCTGCAGATAATATAGACACTGAACACAAACAAGGGAAAGGGGTTTGCTAGTTTACAAAAAAAAAAAACACAAAGACACCTCGCTGCTGCCCTATTCGTCTTTGCCCTCTGCCCCCAGGGACCCTGGCTGAGGTGGCTCCTCGTTTCCCTCCGCAGGTCTTCACCGTGTTCTTTACGGTTGAGATGATCTTCAAAATCATTGCCTTTGACCCCTACTATTACTTCCAGAAGAGGTGGAACATTTTCGACTGCATCATTGTCACCGTGAGCCTGATAGAGGTGGTCACGTCCAAGAAGGGCGGCATGGCGGTGTTGCGGTCCTTCCGCCTGGTAAGGGCCCCTCTTGGTGACTCGGGAAACTTCCCCACATACGGGGCGGCTCACCCCTGGGAACAGACCCTGTCCCTTGCTCCCTCTTCCTTTCCTGTCCCTGTGGGAAGCAGGCAGGACATGACTCCTGGAAGCTGGAGAGGAGACTTGGTGCTTTTCACTTATTCAAAATGGGGGCGTGCCTTCTCCTGTCCGGGCCTGGGTCCCCTCATCTGCACCAGGTGGGGACTTCCCAGCACCCTTCTGTTCTCTTGTCAAATAACAGTAAGGAGGATACTCATGGCAGCTATTGCTTCTTGGGCACTGATGATGTGGGCACAGCGCTCATCCTTTCACATAACATTCCTCATTTCAGATTTACAGAAAGTTGTTTTTTTATTTTATTTATTTTTATTTTTT
>NW_006379164.1:0-1426 GCF_000327345.1 Myotis davidii | reverse complement strand
TGACACGCCGAGCTGAAAAGGTTCGCCATCACTTGTATAGGCAGCAAATACAAAGTGACTGTTACTGAAATTGTGTAATAATGTAGGGCCTCTGCTTTTATGTATGCTGTATTTATGAATATTTAGAATTATTACCTATCTTACTTCTAAAAAGTATGTTAGGCTTCATAGTAAAATATAGAACAGTTAAATAAAAATAAACTAAAAATGAGGTAATGATGGCAGAGAACTTGATATTTCCAGTTAGCTAGGATATTTGAGTACAGATGCTCCCATTTCTTAATATTCAATGAGAGCTTCACAATCTGCTTATCTCCTGATCTGCACAAGTGATCAGAAATACAGGGCATTGTCAGATTGGCCTGTGATGCATTTAAATTCCGAGATGGCTGGAGGGGCTGAGCTGGAAGAAGCAGACATTTTTTTGTCAGCATTTTCCTTTTGATTGTGACCACTCACCCCAGGGGATTGGATACTGGCCTGAAGGTGGCACATGCCATGCAGTTTCCACACAAAGAGTGTTTGTTGTTTCAAATCTCTCTTAGACTAGGTTCCAAATTTTCTTATAACTGATCAGAATTATAGAAATGAGCTAATGTGTATTAGGATGGACTAGATCAGTTTATTACTATTCAGGATACTCCAAAGAAAGATAATTGAAAAATGCTTAAAGTTGGGTTGGTTGCTCTAGCAACAAAGCCAAGCTTCTGAAGATTATTCTTAGTGACTGCAGCTTTGGCAGTGGAGCAGCAGAAAGAAAAGGTAATTAGCTCTGGAACTTGGCATTTCAGACTTGGCCCGAAGTAACTAGGTAAGTAGGAGATAGCAATCTTTATGTGCACTGAAATAAAGTTTGGAAATCATTTTAATTTTCAATTGAAATGTAGAACATGTTCTTTATATGATTTCTGCTTACAGGAAGGAAAACGTCACTGGTGTGCAGCCCCCGCAAAAAAGTACCTGTGAACACTAGATTACTGTTGTGGGTACCAAATGAAATAGGCATGAACTTGGGGTGGATATGAGCAACATAATAATAATAATGATTTTTTTAATGTGAGTGCTTTACAACTTGGGGAGAATTCTTCCACATTCTTGTGCTTTAGGATGATAATCCTAGCGGCAAAGTGAAGAGTGTGAAGAGATGGCAAACAGGAAAGCCAGTTACGAATCTACTTTTATTTATAAACAAGCCCATGCTGTTTTTTCTCCAGCCTCATCTCCTACTGCTTCATTTATTTACTCACTAAATAATTATCACATGGTCTCTTTGAGCCAGGCGCTGAGGCCTCACTGGTCAGGGAAGAAGGCTCAGTCTTTGACCCGTTGGAGCTTATGGAAACATAAAGGAAGGGCTAGAAATTAATCCACAATAACACATAAAAATATACTCTCTGACTTGTTACATTCTAAGAAGGAAACAAAT
>NW_006379163.1:0-1426 GCF_000327345.1 Myotis davidii | reverse complement strand
CAGAGAAAGACAAGTACTGCATGGTATCACTTAGATGTAGATCTTTAAACAAAACAAAAATGTCCAAGTCATAGAAACAGAGAGTAGAAAAAATGGTTTCTAGGGGGTGGGGATGTGAGAATTAGGGAGAATTTTCAGCTCTAAGATGATTAAGATCTGAAGATCTAATGTAAAACATGGTAGCTATAATTGATAACACGGCACTGAAGAATTAAAATTTGGTAACAGAGTAAAATTTAAATGTTCTAATCAAAAAAGAAATGATAAGGTAATGAGGTAATGACTGTGTTAATTAACCAGATTTTTTTGGGGGGGATTCTTTCACAATGTATACATATAACAAATCATCACAATGTACACTTTAAATGTCTTACAATTTTATATGGCAATTAAAGCTGAAATGTAAAAAAAATGTTGACCAAGAAGAATTGAGTGGATATAGTGGAAAAGTTGAAGTCAACAAGAGGATAGGAGATTATCCAGTAGGATGCAGTGAAGGGACATACATGCATAATGGGTAGAGAGGAACTTGCAACTTCTCCCAGGAGATGAGCAGGTAAGAGTGGCTTCTTAGTGCTTGAAATCAGGTACAAGGAGAGTCATGGTTAAACTTTAGGAAGTGAAAATTGATACACATTGTAAAGGTAAGATGGATCAAGGTGGTTAGTTTAGGAATAAAAAGAGCAATGCCTACGCAAGATGGTACAGGTTTCAGCTGAGCCCACTGGCCTGTGGCATACTGGCCATGGTGCAGCACAACAGTGCTGGTTACCGGAGGCATTAATTTTGTTTCCTGTTACTTCGCTTGCAATGAGGATAAGTTAGCTACATCAATCACACTGTTCTCTCAGGTTTGTGTTAATAGTCATTATAATAATAAACTCAGAAATCACAAAACAGAAATCCTGTTAGGAGGAGTTGTGTGTCCGCTATGATCCAGACTACACCAGATGCTCTAGATCCACCATCTTACTAGGCTTTGCAGGAGCCCAATAAGGAAGAATGATTTTTAATTCCATTTGAAGGGTTAGGAAACTAAGGTCTATGGTAGTTTAACAATTTGTTCAAGGTCAGGGCTTGGAAAACATTTTCTGTAGGGAGACAATGAGTAAATATTTTAGGCTTTGTGGACCAATCTCTGTCAAAACAACTTTGCAAGTACAAAAACAGATAATATATAAAGGAATAAGTGGGACTATGTTCTAATAAAACTTCACTTATGAGCACTGACTTTATGTAATTTCCTGTGTTACAAAATATTGTTGCCCTTTTGAATTTTTTTTCAAGCATTATATGGTTCTCAGGGCTTACAGAATGAGGAGGCACCCTGGCTTTGGCCTAAGAACCATTTTTTACTGACCTCGGCTCAAGGTTATCCATTAAGGTAAGTGGCAGAGCCAGAATTCAAAGCAAGTTTCTCAGACTA
>NW_006379162.1:0-1425 GCF_000327345.1 Myotis davidii | reverse complement strand
AAATAACCCTGTTCTCCATCGATGCAAACTTCTTCATTTTGATTGTCAGTGTCCTTGTACAATCTTCATGGCTACTTTGTTCAAGTAGCATTGCTAAAAGGTAGCACATATGGTATTTTTATTGAAGAAATAATGAAAGAATATCCCCCCACCCCGAAACTGCCCATGTATAGCGGTGCAGTATAAAATAAGAGTTCTGTATAAAATAAGAGTTCACAACACCTGATCTCTGAGTCACAGACACTAATCCCAATGCTTACATAAACTTCTACTGCAGAAGTTAAAAATTTTATCTGTCATCCTGCACAAAAATTCTCTGGGTAACCCGGTCACAATCTTACATTTTCCTCTGGAAGCACAAACTAACTGATGTGTTTCTGCAGCAGAGCCTCACCACCCGCTACAACTTTTCAGGGTGTGACATGACGAACACTGTCTTCATGACTTATTACATTTTTCAGTCTCACCCAAACATGTATTCTCCAAGTGCAAATTTCTATCTATATTTGTCCTAAAAATGACTCTTCAAAATCTATGTCAATTATTTTGCAATGCATGGTAACCTTAGATATGCCTCCAGCCAACACATTTTCACTCATTCAAAACTGGTATAAGGGCGTCAGACCAGCACTGAACACTACAATGAAATGGAAGCAGAGACACACGTGCTTACTTTGAGTGATTGCATTGAGTGAAATTGCTTGAGGAGCAGGTTAACATCATTCTAAGATGTATGCATGTGGAAGATAATTTGGAATTTAATAAGACCGAAGAGCCGCATTTTGTCTGAAGCAAGCATCACACATTTGTACAAATAGGTGCCCAGTGTATTCTGGAAATTCTGCTTCTTGGAAAATATAAATTATTCATTGTTATGTCATCAAAATAATTTTTAAAAATCATAAATATTCAAAATAAAATTTTTGACATTTATAGGTATAAATAAGATAGAAAAGGACCAGACTATTAGGTTCAGATATTTTTGAATTGAATGACTTGTATAAACAGCTTTCACTGTGGTTTTGTTCTTATTATAAACAAGATAACGTCAAATTTATACTAGTTCATAAACAAATATACTCTGTTTTAAATCTGAGCTTACAAAGAATTTCCTTAAATGTATAGGGTCAACTATTTTTCCAAATCTATTGTTACCATGAATTTGTATTCTTACTAGTAAGCTTTGTATAATCCTCGATCTTCTAGAAATAAATAATGCAACTCTGTTGATACACATTCACTATCAACTCAACTTCCAAGTGAGCTGGTTGTTCATGTGACATTGTTTTCTTCTCTGCTAATATAAGAGAGTTGGCTACTTACTTCTGTTTCTGTGGTTATAGATGCCAGACAAACAAGCAAACAAAAAGATGATTTATTTCATTATATTTTAATTTTTATTGATTTTAGAGAGGGAGGGAGAGA
>NW_006379161.1:0-1426 GCF_000327345.1 Myotis davidii | reverse complement strand
TTCTCTCAGAGTGATCAATGGCCATTATCTCCATTCCCCTCCATATACTCTTGAACCCATTCTTGAAAACATTCTTTCTTTCACCTCAACCACTTTCCTAAAATTGCTCTCTCAAGCATAAATTGCTTGTCACCAAACTCAGCTGAATTGCTTCAGTCCTCTATCTAACTTTTATCCCATGTAGCAATTGACACAGTGGATCATAAACTCTTGAATTTTTCTTCTTGCTCTTCTCCTGGGATAATAGGTATGTTTCTACTCCCAGGCTGCTCCTTCTTTGTTTTCTTTGTGGAAACTTTTCCTCCCCCACCTCTTCTCTCTCATTGCATCATTTCAGTCACCCACACACAGGCTACCATGATTAATCTTAGTACTGATATTTCTCAAAAATACATTTCCAATTCTGCTTCTCCTCTAATATCCTACTTTATAACTTCAACTGCTTGCTTGTAATTTCTTCTGGGATGTCACATTGTCACCTCAAACTCACTGTTTATTTTGCCTCAAACTAGTTCTGCTCTAGTTTCCCTACTACTGTTATTGGCACCACAATTTTCACTCTCCAACTTCAAAGCTTGATTCATCTATTATGCTTTTCATGCTTTCCCCCCATAGCGAGTCATTCACCAAGTTCAATGGATTCTTTTGTTAAGCCTGTCATGTTGTATTCTCTCACTATTCTTTATTAGCATTCTACTTTACCTAAACCGATCTACTTATTTCCCTCCAGGTACACTTTAGGGATTTGTTACTGTTCAACCTACTCTTGCATTCTCCACATGTAAAATACCTTCCTGCTCTTTCTCCTTATTTATGCAAACCATTCATTCTTGTACTTTATTACCTAATCAGATTATCCTTCCTCCCCTGTGGTTTCCTCATGTGTCAACATTCAGAGTAGTATTTTTCTCCTTTCAATTTCTATAATCCTTGCCTGTGCCAAGTATCCATGCATATTATAGGTTATCTCATATTTATCTGTTGTGATTATCTTAGTGTCTATCAAGGATGTAACATACTGATGTGGTATTTTTCACTTTATAGATATAGCAGTAAATACGTGTTAAATCCTAAAATGACTCAATTTCTTCAGTAAAAACACAAGATGCTTCGATATTTTGGATTATTTCTATTTTAAGCAGAAACTAAACCTGAGTCAACTTATGGGGTTTTCAGTGCATTGAGTACAATTTCAATCAATTGAGAATCTCCCCTTTTGAGGGCTGTATCCAATTTCCAACAAGCTTATGGAGTGCATTGGCATGGGAGCATAGGTGGGGTGGGAATATGAAGGCAGGGGGATCTGGTCTTTTTATGCTATTTGTGGACTCTGTCCTCAGAGGTGTCCTCAGTCCTGTCTGGTGTGATAATCTATACTAATAATAGAGGATTGTGCAAATTGTCCAGGATGCCGTCACAGTAACAG
>NW_006379160.1:0-1425 GCF_000327345.1 Myotis davidii | reverse complement strand
AAAAAAAAAAAACACAAAAAACTAAAGGACATTAGACAGATCCCAGTATGGGGAAGTAAAGACAAAATTACAATTTTTAGGGATAAAGAACTACCAGAGAAAAGACATCAGAGGTCTACTTTCAATGGGATATTCCTGATTTAGTACAACATTCATGTTTCATTAATGAAATAATCAATATAGAAAAAAATATAGGAAGTGACCTGCTCATTATCATTAAGGTAATTGGTGAGAGTTTATACCAGAATCAAGAACCCAAACTCCCATTAAAAGTTATTTGTATTAAATAGCTTTTGTTTTAGTTTCCTATTTCCGCTGTAACAAATTACAGCAATGGTGGCTTTAAAAACACAAATGTATTACCTCACAGCTCTGGAGACGAAAAAGCCAAAATGAGTCTTCCAAGCTTGCCTGTATTCTTTGGCTCAGGAGCCCTTCCTCTCTCTTCAAAGTACATCACTCTAACTTCTGCCTTCATTGGAGTGCATCACTGCAATAGCCTCTCTGACTCTGACTCCTACCCTTCTCTTATAAGGACCCTTGCTATGACACTGGGCTAAACCAGATAATCCAGGATAATTTTCTCATCTCAAAAATCTTAATCACATCTGCAATGTCCCTTTTGCCATGTAAGGTAATATATTCACAGGCCCAGGAATTAAGGCATGGACATCTTTGGAGGCCATTATTCTGTATACCACAACTGTTTTACACGTGAGTAAAACGAAAATATTAAAACTGATCAATGACTCTGACATAGGGAATTTCAAATAGCCTATCAGGAAGGTGAAAGAGATATCAGAGGAAGGACAGATATGAAAAGTCTTGACTTTTTCCCTGAAACTACACTTAAGTGACTTCTGACTCCAACTACATCTAGACCAAGCTGGAAAAACTAATGTCCACCAATGAAAAAAGTCTATGATAATCATCCAATCAATATGGTCTTGGACAACTAGTTACGCCAGCTGCATAACTGACTCCTGAATGGTTCTCTAGATGATTTTTTGTTCATTAATTTAATAAATATTTTGAGTACCCAGAATGCCAGGCATCATTTCTGCATTTGGAGACATAACATTGACAAGAATTCTTGCCTTTGAGGAATCCATATTCATGACAGAAAATGCAATTTTGGCCTAGTAGATGCAGCTCTTCCTCTCTAGAAAGGTTAATAACACTTGAAGATACGCTATAATTCATTAGTTAATTTTTCAGTACCTGAATTCAGAGAAACAAGCAGTAGCCAAGATACACTTCCTCCAAAGAGGGGGATTCAGCTTCATAGACTCCTTTTCTAACTCACTAAATTTTAATAATTCTAACTTCTTAATTTTGTTTCTCCAACCCTAAGAATAGTAGCTGTTTCCTACAGTTGTTACCTTTTTAAAAATATACTAGAGGCCTGGTGCATGAAATTCCTGC
>NW_006379159.1:0-1425 GCF_000327345.1 Myotis davidii | reverse complement strand
CCCTAATCCAATGTGACTGGTGTCCTTATAAAAGATGTGAATCAGACACAGGGACAGATATGCACAGAGGAAGGTAATGTGAAGACATTGGGAGAAAAGGAAAAGATAGCCATGTGACTGGAGCGATGCATATACAAGCCATGGCTCACCAGAGCCTGCCAGGGAACACCAGAAGCTAGAGGCAGGGAAGAATTCTCCCCTAGACTCATCAGAGAGACCACAGCCTAAGCTGACCTTGATTTCGGCCTTCTGGCCTCCAGAAATGTGAGGCAATAAATGTCTGTAGTTTTAAGTCAACCTGTTTGTGGTAAATTGTTGCTGCTACCCTAAGAACCAAATACAATGCTGTTTTGTGAAAGCTTCTATGGAGTGGGAATGGGTGTGGGTGTGTATTCTGGGTCACAATGTAAATTTAATTCCTACTGTGGATTGTGGTCAAAAGGTTTGTAAAACAGTATTCCATAACCCAGGCAAATCTGTTACTGAAATCTATCTGGGCAATCCCCTAAAAGAGAAGGCAGGCAAAAAGGAAAAAAACAAAAACAAAACCACTCCAGATAAAGAAGAAGAGAGGTGTAGTGTTTGAGGTGGGGATGGAGTTTTCCTGAGAAGATGGGTAGAAAGAGCAGCATGATTAAATGGAGTAGCTGGCAACTGGGTAATATACTGTGTGAGAATAACCATGTGTCCCTTGCAAGAGAAAACAAAAATAGCCGTTTTTGGCAGGTCTTTGGGGAAAGGTTTTAGCCAATCCACTTTGCATAAGTAGAAATGATTTAACCTAGCCAAAGCTTCAAAAGAAGCTATGTGAGGCGTGTTAATGATACTGGTCACTCCTTCCAGACAGGGAGAAAATCAGAGTAATGGAAAAGCAGACCTTAAGGGACCCATGCACTCTTGACAACAGACGGCGGAAGACTGCTTAATATTCTTACACAATTAAACTGATTCCCTGTAAGCTTCCTTCACATGCCATAAACAAGATCTCTGTATTCCTTAGAAATTAACTTTTAACATCTGGGCAAATGTATTGCTTAATGCCCAAATCCCAAAAAACCCAGTTTTGTGTTGTTGTGTTTTTTTTTTACATATGCCAAACCAAAAAGCATTTTGTAGACAGTTTTAGCCTTGCTTATGTCATGCATATTGTGACAGCTAAGTGGCACACAATTTCTATAATGTAGTCTCACACTATCATTGACTGAGAAAAGCTGCATTATTACCATATCTCATTTATTTATACAAGTGTGTAGCCAATGAAAGTGTCAAAGATGAAACCTAATGGCTTATTCTGTTACTGAGAACAAAATGGGGAGATGGGGAATCCTGGCATGATTTCCTCAGGAGTTGCTTTCTCATGTAATCGCAGGACTTGCCATGTGGTCCCCTGGCTATTCACACCGAGCTAGAAGAGACAGCTGATTC
>NW_006379158.1:0-1425 GCF_000327345.1 Myotis davidii | reverse complement strand
GAGCATGCTTTTAAAAACTCTCTTTATGTTTGTATTTAACCACCTTCACTGTCTGGATGTCTACCTTCTCTTTTAAGTCTTTTCCTCTTCTTTATTCCACAAGTGAAGACAACTTGTAAATATCTTTCATTATTTAAAGATTTTTAGTTTCAAAAGTGTCTCTTTTCTGAGGTAGATTAATATTTTCTTAAGCTTTATGAATACTTTTAACTTTTTTAGAGTCTTCTCAGAGCCTCTTGTCATTGTAAAAATCTTTCATAATAAGGACAACTCAAATAGATCCCGAACTTCTAGTACTTCTGGATCCACATGCTGTGAATTGCCCCCATGCTTGAAAATAAAGTTTGCTAAAACCGAGGATATAGACTGATAAGGTAATGGCTACCAAAAGGAATTTACAACTGAGTGGAAATAGATAAGAAGCAAAGTGGAAGATCAAGCCAGAAACCAACAAAATATGGGTATCTAATGAAATATGCAAGCTCTGTCACTTGGGAGTAAAAAAAAGCCAAAAAACATGCAGTACATATAGTTTTCCTAAAATAGTTATACAATGATAGTAGATGGGTAGTTGAATAATTTTGTAATAGATGGTTCAATTCAATATCTTCAAATGTACCTGCCTTACCAAAGCATGCCACAAATATAGGCATTTAAACATCATTCATCTAAACTGAGCCCTCTGACATGGGAACTTTCTTATCAATTATAATGTAGTTAGCCCAGTATCCTATCTATCTCAACAACAGAATTATTTCCATCCATGGGGGGAGGGGAGTTATTTTGGGAGTCAATATTATGAGTTTTGTTTTTCCTTTCAAGCAGTTGTCTTACGTCTGGGTTTTGGGCTATATAATCAATTTCCAAAGTCCTCTTAAATTAATCTATTAGTCCATGATGTTATGGCCCAAGAATTGATCTGTAAGACCATGAACGTTTAAGTCCAATGGCCATTTTTTTCATGAAGCTGTGGTCTTGCCATATCATCTTCTGAACCTTTACAAAAATATTCTGTTTCCCTGACATATTCAATGTACTTGCATTTTTGTGTTCCTTCTGACTGCAGTCCTAACCTTCCATTTTACTTCCTGCTCCCTGCCTTTTATATGTAAGAAATCCTTACACATTTTTGAAACATGGCTCAATAAATCTCTTTGGAATCTTTCCTGATCCCCTTAGACAGAGCCAATTTGTTCTATTGCATTAAAGTTAAATTTTTCTCAGGTTTAGTTCTATTACATGTATATTGTGATTACTGTGAACTTAAATGTTTCCCTCTAAGTGACAATTCAAGAAAATTCACATGCCTTATTTATTTTTGCATCCCCCAAAATCTAAATAGTCCTTTGGACATGGCAAGCATTTCATGAAAATATTTGAATAATTTAATAGTTACTAGAGGCCAGGTGCATGAATTCATGCACC
>NW_006379157.1:0-1425 GCF_000327345.1 Myotis davidii | reverse complement strand
AACCTACATTTTCATTTGTAACTTGGGGATTTATTCAGAAAACAAATATTTTGATTGTCTGCTATGTGTGGGCACAGGTATGGAAATTGATAAAACATTGCCGCCTGGTTCACCAGATCTTATATATTTTTTGGCAAATGGTGATGACATTATAATCATGGGTTTGTTGAGAAGTTGACGAGAAGAATCAATGTGTTTACTTAACTATAGATTTTATGTAATTTTTATTTATTATTAAATATAGTTAATGAATAAAGTGACTCATAGTTTGCTAATGGGACGACTAAAAAAATAAAGACATTCAATAGATACCAGATAACCTGTTTTTCTCTATTTAATAATCCTATTCTTCCCTTCCTTTTCAATGTAATATGTTATTGATTGATTTATTTATAACTTCCCCTCCTAATTCTGTCCTAAACAGGGATTTAAGGCTTTTCCAGTGCTATTCCACTCAGCACCATGACCAATTATGTCTATAATATAAAAGCTAACATGACAGTTATTCTTCCCAGGCTCAGTTCTCTCCATATGGAATTGGGAGGTGAGGCAGACATTCCATTTTACTTGGAAGAGCCATCTGCTTTACTATTGCTGGGAGACCAGGAAACATTCATTCAACTTCTACTGACATCTACTTACTATCCTAGGTTTGCAGCTATCATTTGAAGGGTAAAGACTCCCCACCCAGGAACATTCAGTGCCCTGGCGATGTCTACGCCATTTTTTCTTGCTGTTGTATCCTTGTGGTTTCTTTTAGAACATTGGCATCAAACCGATAAGTTTACAGATGGTCATCAGTGCTTCCACTAGCGAGACTTACATTTGACACCAACACAACTAACTGCCTGCTTCAAGAGACTACTTGTTACACTAATACATTGTATTTCCTTGGGGTAGGGCATTTTGCTTTTCAGTTTTTATAAAATAATACTAGCCTCAATGAACATAAGATTACACACACACAAACACAGTCTTTTTATGTTCATAACACGGGAAAGAAAAGTTTGTTAATTGGAAAGCTCAACCATGCATGAGAAAAGAGAAATAATCTTAGCTAGTTAGTGAGTTCCAATCACAGTGGTATTAAATCATGTTAAAGTAACTTAAAGGGGTTCTATACCAGGACAATATCCCTTTTTCCTTAATTATATTAAATGTGATGGATGCAATTAAGTCTGAAACCAATAGAAAAATTGTGATTCTAAAACACATCACTCAAATAGTAGATAAGTGGTCAATTATGGCTTCATCTATAGCCTCAAGAAAGGAAAAAACTATTATTAACTGAGAGCCATAGATAACACTCCTGAAAGAATGAAAGGAACTAGGTTAAATTCATAAATCACATATATAGTACTGTACTGTATGGGTGATTTAAAGGATTTTTTATGGTACTTATGATTATTGAAAATTTTCACTTTA
>NW_006379156.1:0-1425 GCF_000327345.1 Myotis davidii | reverse complement strand
TATTACTACTTCATTTCTTTTAATGGCTGCATGATAGTTAATTGTATGGATATACACCATAATTTGTTTATCCATTTATCAGCTGATGAACATTTGAGTTCTTTCCACCTTCGGAGATTGTGAATAGTGCTGCCATAAACATGCATGAACAAGTTTTTGTTTGAAAACTTGTTTTTAGTTGTTTTGGGTGTATACCTATGAGTACAATTTCTGGTTCATATGGTAATTCTATATTTAAATTATTGGGGAACAGTTAAAATTTTTCATGGCTGCCAAACCTTACATTCCACCAAGCAATTTATGAAGGTTACAATTTCTTCACATCGTGGGCAACACTTAAAAAAAAATATAGCCATCCTATTAAGTGAGAAGGGTAGCTTATTATGATTTTGATTTGCATATTGCTGACAAGTGATGACATTAGGCATCTTTTCAGTGTTCAGTGTACTTATTGGCTATTTGTATATCTTCTTGAGACAAATGTCTATTCAAATCCTTTGCCCACTTTTCAGTTGGATTGTCATCTTGTCGAAGGCAGTGTTTTGATCATAAAATTAATTTATGTATTATCCTTGGAAGGCTTGTTTGGGAATATTAAAATACTAGAGGCCCGGTGCTTTGAGGTGGGCACAGAAATTTACAACACAAATTTACAGTACTGGAGAACTTGTGCAGAGTTCTGGCTAAGAAAGAATTCACATCTAAGACTCAAATACAAGGAAAAGTAAGTTACTCAGATCAGTGACCTCTGATCTGAGTAACTTACTTTATTTTACTGGGTGAGAAAACCCTGAAGGTCACACATTCAAGCCAGGCCCTTTCCTCCCAGGTGACCTGTAGAACAACCTATGTTGTTATACTAATGATAAGATTGTGAAGGCTTTACAGCAGTAGCAAGGTTATAAATAAAGTAAGACATTAGAAATTCATGATTTTGAGGATTGGGAGGCAATGAAATATGATACAAAGAGAAGCAATGGAATCTGGTGATTATAGAACAGGAATATTTTAGTTTGTCTTAGTGAAGCAGAGACAAAAAAGAGTACTCTTGAGTTTCCTTCTTACTCTTTTGTCTTTTTCTGCTGGGGATTTATAACTACTCAGGTTGATTACATGGAGAATTTTCTTTTGCAGACTTTAGTCAGCCTTGTATTTTGTGAATGATAAAATAGGAAATGGAAATTTTGAACTTTGAACTTATTTCCTTTTCAGTGAGCATTGGACAGGAAATAAGGAGAGCAGTTTCTCTTCTGCTAATACCTTTCAACAATTTCTCATCTAGATTCAAAGCAGATGTGATCCTGATCCTTTTACCTCTCCCCCTGAGAATATCCTAGTAGGTAGTTATTAAATATATAAAACATCTAGAATTCAAACAAGTGAAAGGTGCTATCTTATATAATAAAAGTCTAATATACAAATTGA
>NW_006379155.1:0-1425 GCF_000327345.1 Myotis davidii | reverse complement strand
TCTGACACATGCTACAAGATGGATGAACCTTAAGAACATAACATTAAGTAAAATAAGCCAGTCACAAAAAGACAAAAACTGTATGATTCCAATCATTTAAGGTCTGTAGAGTAGTTAAATTCATAGAAACAAAAAGTAAAATGGTGTTTGCCAAGGGCTGGGAGGAAGAGCTAATGAAGATTTACTATATAAAGGGCATAGAGTTTTAGTTTTGCAAGATGAAGAAATCCTGGAGATTGGTTGCACAACACCGTGAATACACTTTATTGAGTTGTACATTTAAAAGTGGTGATGGTGCTAAATTTTATGTTACACATATTCTATCACAATTAGAAGTAAATAAAAGAGGGAAAACTCCTATAATTACTGCATTCTCAATCCTGCTCAGGATGGACAGACTCACAAATGTCACTGGGACTGAAGAGATATTTGTTTTCTGAGGGTAGAACCACAAGGAGCCATAATAGAATGGTTGGTGTTCTTCTCAATGAATATCAAAGTTAATGGAAATAAGACCCATATTTGCTTTCCATACCACATTCAAGGAGAAAGGGCAAAGAGAAAGGAAGTGGGTGGAAATGGTTTTAGCAGTTAGGTCCGATTAAGTGCCAAAGATATTGCTCTTCTTGGAAAAGTCAAGCTTAATGTCTTGAGTGCCGAGTTGCAAGGCTAAGGCAGGCCTTATGTCCCCTTTTATGTATAATGATACCTTTGTCCATTTTCACTTTAGATCAGAATTTTCCTTTCCTTGACATCTTATTCATTCTTCTGGGGAGTCTTTCAAAGAGGAAAACTCATCCTGAGGAGAAAACTCATGCCAAGTCTAATTGACTAAACTTTCCTAGTGCTCAATGCTGAGAAGCAAACCTTTCAAGTTTTTGCCAGTTGGCAGGAATTTTAATGACAGGCTGCTTCCAGGATCAAAGCAAACCTTTTAACTTCTTTTAACTGTAAATTCAGTGGTGCTTATTGACATCTAAAACACTCTCCGTGGCAGAAACAGAAATCTGAGATTAGTTGAATATTATTGCCAAGTATCCTACTTGGGGGGCAGTTCAATATGTTCTCCATTAACTCAGAATCAAAAGCATCACACCCAGAGAGAGAAGAGAGCATATGTGATTCTTTGGTTAAGAAATGTTGAGGAATAAGTACTTACAATTTTCATGGTTAGTATGGTAATACAATGGCCCAGAATATTTCACTTTCATTTATCAAAACACCAATAATTAACAATAAAAAAGAAGCTGCTGTGGAGATGAAACAGACCCAACAATAAATGTGTTTGCTTCTAAAAGGCACTGTTCCCTTTTGATTTCAAGAAAGATTACTTCAAATAAGAGTAAGACGTCTTGGAGTAGAAAGCAAAGGGTCGATAGTCTGGCCCCTACTTTGTTAGTCAACATATGTCTTGAGTCAAATCAC
>NW_006379154.1:0-1425 GCF_000327345.1 Myotis davidii | reverse complement strand
GGCCAATGCTCTGTCCACTGAGCCAAACCAGATGGGTCCGATTGTGATGTTTTTGCTTAATGCTATCGGCAATAGGAGAGGTTGATGTGAAGGGGAGGAGACATTACTTTGCTCTGAGATGTTAAAATCTGACATGTATTTTCCCCAAGTGTATCCAGCCACGGAGGCCACTGGGATAGTTCTGAACTGTTTCTTCTGTTGTGATTTTACTGCCATCTGGCGTCAGGACCAGGAACTGTAGCTCAGCGTTTCTTTTCTTTCTCCGCAGAGAAAGTAGGCAATCTTTTCTCTCAATATTGGCCTCCTCTCCTCCATCCCCAAAGTAAGTTAACAGTAAGAGCTCATTTTATTTCAGTGTATGAGACCTTTATTCTCCCCTTGGAGCACTCTTCCCTTGGCTCTCTTGATAACTTACCACTTTCCTTCATGTTTCTGTGACCATCTTTCATTTCCAGACTGCCCATTTCTTTCTCAGTGTGGTAGTTTTCTAGCCCCAAATTCTGGGCCCTCTACTCTTTTTGTCCTTTGTTTTCACCCATATTCAAGGCTTAAATACTGCCTATCTACTGACAGATTTATTGTTATAACCAAAATCTCTTCGGGTCTTTGCATCAGTATCTCTAGTTGCCTACCAAGAGGTTTACATGAGGATCAAATTTAACATGTTCGAATCTAAGATGCCATACCTACTCCTCATAGTTTTCTTTTCTCATTTCAATAATCCATCACTGCCAAAATTCTGGGAATCAGCTTAATATTTCCTGACACACTTACTACATTTACCATGTGCCATTGAGTCCACCAAGGTATATTCTTGTACATGTTAAATTTGTGACTCCTTTTTTGCTCTGCCGTATCTAAGCTGTTACTGTCTCTAGCCTGGACTGAGTAGGTTACCAGTTAGTTTCCCTGCATGCACTCTTGATTGTATTTCCGTGTTTTATTTTTATTTTTTTAATACTAGCCTTTCTGACTAACCCGGGAGTCCTGTGGTGGGAGAGATTGCATGCATTTGGTTCACCATTAGGTCCCTAGCACCTGGTACAGTTCCTAAAACCTGTGTAATACCTGTACAGCCACTCTGGCTTTCACTGATGTTGATGTGACTTCTGTACTTTTAGTGATTAAACTTGAATATATTAGAATTTCTTTATTTTAGTATTTTGTTCAAGTTCATTAATCATTAGTTTTTACTGTTTTCTGTTTTGTTTTGTTTTTGCTTAGAGAAACTTAAGTGTAACTATAAAGGCAATATATTTTGGATACTAATCAGATAATGACAACAACCTACTTACGTATTGGGGAGTGCCAGTCAATATGCTGAAATTATTTTTAGCATTGGAAATTTTATGCCATTGCTTTGTCTTTTAGCATTCTTCTGAAATGTAAAGGTCTTTAATTTTTAAAAAATATATTTTTATTGAT
>NW_006379153.1:0-1421 GCF_000327345.1 Myotis davidii | reverse complement strand
AAAAAAAACCCTGAGTTTTCATAGATTGTAAGCTCCATGAGGGACAATGAAAGGTATTTTTTGATCAATACTGGATTCCTTGCACAGAATGAATCATTAAATAGTTGTTGAATAATTGATCCCTTTCCAATAACAATTCTCAAATTGAGATAGGAATGGAGGTATGGAGAAGAAGTAAGAGAAATTAAAACAAAATGAACAGGTAAACCAGATTCATTCACCCATTTATATATGTAAACCTCTCAATACAATGTCTAGTATACTGCTTTTAAACCTAGAAAATTTTAATGATGTACCCCTTTACCTCTTTTGCCATATATTTAAGTTTATTTGCATGGCTTGGAGCATAACTTCCCTACTTGCTAGATTATAAACATATATAGTTGCTGAAGGTTAATGGGTTTACTGTTATATATGTTGCTTAGCCCTTGATCAGACATGAAATCCACAATATGACCTTGCTTCTCTGGAAAAATGTGGCCTGAGATCTTCATAACAGTAATCCATATGAAAATGTGATCCCCATGTATTCTCTACAAAGAATAGCAAGAACTCAACTATAGGTAAGAATGAAGCTTATCAACCATAAAGTATTAAGAAACCTAAACAAAAGGACAATAGGGAAAAGACAGGTAGAGAAGATAATTTTGGAAATCAAGGGAGAGGTAACTTGGGAACATAGCTCAAAAATGTGGGTTAAGAAAGTTGTACAAATGAATTTCAGCTTGAAAGCATTAGAATAATTAGAATAATAGAGTATAAGTAAGAACTAACACAAAGTATCAGTTTCTTTTATATGGATGCTCAATTGGAATCTTCTTTACCTACAATGTTAGTGTATATTTGTTCAATACATGTAAGGTTTTTCCACTGAAGAGGATCTGAATATGCTTCCTCAAAATATGCCACTTTGGCATAATGATTATTTTGAGCTGAAGGCGATTAAGAAACAGCAGAAATAAGAGGAACTCTCTGCCCTCTCATCACAGTGAAGCTGATTGCCTTCCCTTTCCATACCAAGAAGAGGAGACTGACTCTTAACACTGAAGAATACTCAGCTCTTGTCACTAAAGATGGCACCCACTTGAGTGCATAACAAACCTTACTAAACAACCTTTATCTTCCATGAATTTCCCTCAGATTTTTACCTTTCCACAATTTACTGTCCCTATAGGCCCAAACTCCTTTTCCTTTATCTTGACACCTATCCACAATTTGTTGCCCTTTGTTAAAATAGTATATAAGCTCTTAATGATCCTAACCTTTTCTATGGATTAGCCCTTCTTTTCTGTGAGATCTCATATGCATGCATAATAAACATTTCTCCTGTTAATCTATCTGTTCTCATTTTAATTATCACATCCAAGCTACTGACCCTATGAGAGAAGAGGAAAACATTTTTTTCCCAATATTATATTTTC
>NW_006379152.1:0-1424 GCF_000327345.1 Myotis davidii | reverse complement strand
TGCATGAATTTTGTGCACCAGGTCTCTAGTAAACAAATAAACAAGGAAATAGACATAATATTAAAGCCACACATCCAACCAGTACAAAAGTTACAGATGTTGTTTCTACCATAATTTGACAAGCTCCTACGTCCCCCCAAATGCTGCCATGTGTAACTGGAATGTTGTAGACCCCACCCCCACTATGTGAGTCTTGGTCAAAGATACTTTCCCTCAAGGTCTTCTTAGGAATGATAGTGGTGGTTAGTAAATGCTTATTGGACAATGCAAGATTTGGCTATCACTAATAAAGGTGATAATTTGTACCTTCTAGGTGGAGAAGCTTGGGCATACAGTTCATGCTTGGATAGAACTATTCCTTCTCAGCCTTCTTGCACCAACTCCATGATGAGAATTTGAGTGTGATGGCTGAATTTTGTCACTGAATATCTCTAGCCTTGGAATGGACAACCTTGTGCTTATTATGCTGGGTGCTTATTACTACCTACTCCCTGGAAACACCTTTGTACTCTCAAACTTTAGTTTCCTCATCCTTGTAACACATATAATTCAGTCTAACTCAAAATGTTAGTGGGAGGATTAGTGCTATATCTAGTAAGTAGTAGGTAGGTATTCAACAATATGAATTCCGTTTCCTTGACTCATCTTTGTTTCATGAAAATCACTTGAGGTTTTAGCAGTGGGTGCAAATCTGGAGAGTTTGATAAAACCTGAAGCCTTTCTACATGGTGAATTTTTCTAAGTAAAGTTTTCTTCTTGTCCGGGCTGCCCCACATGGTAAGTATGTGTCCTACAGATGATACTATATGTGAAAGAGAACCATTTACAGGATAGACCCCATCCCTTTGTTTTGTTATGACAACAATTTCCTGGCAGATGGCAATATCTTGTTCCAGCAAAATCAATCTATCTCAATAATATTCCAACAGATGGAAGTAAAGTGTCTTGAAGAATGGGTGTTTTTGATGTGCAAAAGTGTTTCATGTTCCTTGAGTCCTCCTTTGCCTGAATGTTTTCATTTTCAATATAGCCTAAAATCCAACAAGATTCATTTGGTTTAATACATATTCTTTAAGAGGCATTAAAATTGTTAAGTTTAATTCATCCATGTCTATGGCATTTAGGCTTTATGTTTACCACCCTAAGTAACTCTGGGGATATGTGTCTCTAAATATCTCTGGTGGGATATATTATCTCTAGCTTAAGGGTTGCTTGCTATTCAACTAGATCAGAACACCTGCACTGTGAAGAAACATGAGAAATCGATGGAGAATTGTCTCTCAAAACCATCCACCATGATGTCATACAGAGTAATAATATTATTACAGGAGAATAAAGAATTGGGATTAATAATTTAATGTTAGGTTCAAATTAAATGATTAAGCTATAATATAAGCCCTAACTGGTTTGTCTCAGTGGATAGA
>NW_006379151.1:0-1424 GCF_000327345.1 Myotis davidii | reverse complement strand
GTCTGTGAATTTCATAGCTTCAGGCCTCTGAGCCATGACTTCTCGCATTTTAATAAGCAGAGGACCCACCTGGGGATCTCGTTAAGTGAACGCTCACTCTGACCCAGGAAAGATGGGGCAGGGCCCGGACCCTGTAGCTCTAATGGGTTCCCCGGTGGTGTCACCGATGCTGGTCTGCGGCTCCCACTTTGAGGAGTGCGGTCTGGGCTGAGAGGCTGCTCAGACCGCAGGGCCAACTGTGGAGTCCTTTACACTCCTTGGTGTGACGCCAGTGCCGGGGACTGGGAGTCAGGCGACACAGGTGCTACTGAAGGCTTCGCAGACAGCTCACACCGTGACCTCTGCAAGCCCTTGGTAATACTCCTCTAAAAGGGACAGAAAATCCAAAAGAAAGGTGAGACCTAAACACCTGAAAAAGCTGACCTCACTACGTGAATGAACAGCGATGCTTCCTTCCTCCCTTTTGCCTCTGCCTACTGACTGGTCCAAGAGGGGGAGTGAGCACTGAAAAGCATCATTTCCAAACCCCTATTCTGAGAATGATGTCAGTTTCCAAAACCCCCTCCCTGCATTTCCCCAGGGCCAGCACCATTCCTTCCTCACGTATTTGCAGTTCAGAACTGCACTGTTTCAACAGCTGGATAAGCCCTTTCTATCTGTCTGTCTGTGTTCGTGTCTGTGTGTTTGTGTTTGAGTAAGGAGCCCTGCATGAGAGATGGGAATCAATGAGCCAAAGCAGTAGGTGGTGCTCATGACCAACACCCCAAGCAGTTCAAGGAAGAGCTGGTTCCAAAGCCAAGAGGAGTAGAGATCAATATTCATTTCCTTCTGTCAGAAGACGTGGATTCTGGGCCAGGCTCTGCTAATCATTTACGGCATGAGCACGGCAGGCAAGTCATTGGACCTCCATCTGCCTTCGGTGTCCTCCTCTGGAACTTGAAGTGGTCAGCCTCGCTAATTTCAAGGTCTCTGCCAGATCTAAAGTCCGGAATTCCAGAATGAACTTGAAGAAACTGGGCAGTATTAGGCAATCATGGAATTAAACTAAGAACTCCAACAAAAGTTCTACTCAACCAGTACGCTTCCATTTCCTCTTCAAATGCCATCAACTCACCTCAGACCACGTTACCCATGTCCCTGCCACCGCCTCTCGAGCTGAGGACCATCTCTAAAGACAGCAACTTCCTGCCATGGAGCAGTGTTCTCAGCTCCTTCTCTCCCCCACCGTCAATAACTTGCCATAACTCACCAAGTATAACCGTGTCACGCTTAATGAAGATTCTGTTCACATTCTGTTTTTGTCTTGTTTTTCATTGCCCTACTGGTGATTTTCCTGCTTATAAAACCACCTAAAAGATGCTCCCTTTCACTCAGACTTATAAATCGGTGATTACAAAGATTAAAAATGTGACTGATTTTCTTCA
>NW_006379150.1:0-1424 GCF_000327345.1 Myotis davidii | reverse complement strand
CATGAAGTGCACAGTTCAATTTAAGTGATTTGTTTAACTCATAAACCCCCAAATACCCTTAGCAGTCTGCAAAATAGATGTAGTGCCAACTTCAGCTTCCCTAAACACAATGACACTACCATTGTTGCCCTTTAAGGCTGCTAATGGTTTACATTTAAATGAAATTTCAACTTAATTAGCTGAAGTCCACAGGACATAAGGTATGACACTCATCAAATACCAAAAATGCTGAGAAGCGTCCTAAGCACTTCATACACACATTTTGTCATTTAAACCTCACAAGCATGTATAAAATAAGAATTTTCATTATTTTCACTCAAATAGAGGCATAGAGAACTAAAGTAACTTGCCCCTAAGTCCCCCATACTCTAATGGACTGTATTCAAGTCAATACGACTCACTGTTAACTGTTCTTAGAATTATTTCCCCAAGCCTTTTATCTCGGATTATTGTCCCTATTTCCACTTATCTTGCTTAGTTATTTTTTAGCTTTATGACAGCAAACATATTTTTTGTTCTGGCCTAGGCTTACAAGAAGTTAAATAAAGACACATCTCGCTATTCATGATTGTGAAGGAATCGGGGGGATTTTATCAGCACACCATTACTAATTTCAACCAATACGTATCACTGCTCCATGGACACCACTGAGCAAAATTCTGTGGATTTAACAAAAACAAGATTGCACTTGTCATTATATAAATCTTCTCTGACTTTCAGTATGCTCATCTGTATTTTCTCCAACAACCACAGGCAGGACAAACAGAAGACATCTTTTCCTACAGGTGGAGCTGCCATTATTGAGTCTGTGTAAAGGACTAGGTTTCCTTCCAAGATCCAGAACATAAAACATTAAAGGAAATCTTACAGAAAAGCATCATGTTTTAATCATTTGTCATCTGTCAAACCTATCTCACAGATTTAAGAAACCTAATCTAAAATGTCTGTTCTAAGATTCCAGGGATTACTGAGGAAAAGGAAATTATGAAACCTGGTTCATGATAAGCTTATAACCATGGCACAGCTTGAGGCAACATAGGTCACACTGGGTTGGCTGAAAGCCAATCATAAAAAGAAAGAGCAGGGTGACTGAACTGAGAAACAGTGACCCAAATGGATGTTTGTAATAGAAGATCAAATTACAAAAGTAAATAATATACAGAATGCAAAAAAACACCAAAAAGTAAGATCCATTGCCAAGATAATATTCCTGGAATTTATGGGAAGATTAGGAAACCAGCAAACATCAGGGGATTGATTCAGTCTTACACAAACCAGAGTAAGGAAATTGAGAATTAATTCCTTTAGGACCCATTCCTAAGCAAATACTATTGAGCAAATACTGTCTGATTCTTCGTTACCTGGAATAGGGATACGCTCATAAGTAGGGGTACCAGGGGTGGGCAAACTTTCTGACTTGAGGG
>NW_006379149.1:0-1424 GCF_000327345.1 Myotis davidii | reverse complement strand
ATTAATCATAATGGCAAAGCACCGCTTGTGGCTTTAGCAAGTTGAGGTCTTACCGTCAAATATAGGGTAATACTTAGAGTGATGGTTACATCTATGGAGCGTCTTATTAGATGAAGTTTTTAGGGTTTTTCAGTGTCTTAGCCGAGACCCCAATACCTAGAAAATGTGGGTAGGCCTCCATATTCCCACATCCTGAATTGATAGTAGACCACATGTAAGAGTCATAATAAAAGATTATAAAATTTCTAGGAGTTGTCCACCACTCATGCCCTGGCAATGTCCGTGAGAGTGAAGGCTTAATTGGAAGGTGACAAAGCTTGAGGGGGTAATATTTTTAGAAGGAATTGTCAGTATGCCTGTGTCTTCCTTCTTCTTATAGGAGAAGCACGTGGGGAGTGAGCAAGGAGGCATGGTTTGTTTCCTTGTTTCCTTCCTCATTTAGCACATGCTCTTTCTCCTGCATCTGGCTGAGCTTTTCTCTGGTCTCTCTCTGAGTGGGAGCAGAGGAGGTGTGAGAGAATTGGAAGCAGCAGAACTCTGACTTGGTACTGTCGTGATTATCTAGTTTCAAAGTTCTCTGGATGGCAGATGTCTAAAGTTGGCCCTTTTTCTGAGGACCCCCCACCTCCTTTTTATTACTGAGCCCCTCTCTTGCAGTTCTCTAAACATAAAGCATGCATTTTTATTTCAGCTGATTCTTCCAGTCTCCTCTACAGCTTCCAGGTGTTTTTCAAAACCTATACACAATTGGCATTTTGGACTAGACAATTCTCTCTTGTTCAGGGTCATCTCCTGCATTGTATAATGTTTAACAGCAGCCCTGGTCTCTACACAATAAGTGGTGGTAGCACCACACCCTCCGCAGCTTCCCGACAACCGAAATATCTGTGACATTGCCAAACATCTCCCTGAGAGGAGTGGACAATTGCTCCTGGTTGAGAGCCGTTCTGTAGATGTATCTCCAGTTTCCTTGTTTTGAGGTTGCCTCATTTTCCAAGGGGCTCAGCTGGACAAGGTCCAAGACAACTCTAACACAGCTTCCTCTCCCAATAACCCATATCTGATCCATGGAGAAACCCAGGTATCCTTCATCCCAACAAACTCTAGAAATGCAGGGATTTCCTAAACATCATCCCTCTAACTGCTGCCATGTGTTCCTCTTCAGATATTTCAGGTATGATTCAAACACTCAACACTGTGCTCCCACATCACAATGGTCTCCTCAAACTCTCATGCTATTGACTTGAGGAATTTTACCCAAGAAATCCTTTCCTATAATCCTTCTCACAAATGCTCCTCTTGACCATTTAAGATCTAACTACTTCTTCTATAAATTCTGCCTATAATCTAGTTCTTCCTTCAGATCTATTAATGCCTGGGCTGAATTCCATTTCCACATCTTGATATTATGTGTTGAGAGAACT
>NW_006379148.1:0-1424 GCF_000327345.1 Myotis davidii | reverse complement strand
TGGGTCAGTGCTCAACCACTGAGCCACAGTGGCTCAGTTCAGTCATCTTTCTGGAACAGCAAGCTAGTGTTTAAGGGAAGAATATATTAGTTTCATAATTGGCTCTGGTTTTGCCTGGCAAAACATTGCATCCACACTGTTTGTTCTTGTAATGTTGAGGGGAGGGTCTTCACACAAAGGAATGCCAATAGGCCACACACTGGACAATCTTTAACAATAGGGTGAGAGGCAAAACATTTGTTCTGACAATATAGCATTGTGAAAAATACTTGGCTTATGCACCTGCTGAAGCTGAAAATACTTTCCTCTTTATGAAATAAAGGAATCACTCAGAAGAAATGTTTTTGATAAATGCCAAGGATAAAGAAGGCAAAAGGAAATGGGAAGAAATGAAAGAAACAATTATAGTTAACCGCTATTGTGTGGTAAACAATGATCATCTATTTGCCCTCAGGAGGGGTGACAATGACAGTTCAGTTAATTCTTGATGTGCAGAGGTATACACTCTTTTCTGATTTTTCTGAGAGTCTGGGTAAATGAAAAAACTATAAAGTGGTGATTTCCATTGTTGTATTGAATACTGAATAACTTTGGGATTTTAGATACACATGGCTGTTTTATTCTGAATTATTTCATATTAATTGTTTTCTTTTTAAATGTATTTTAAAATGCAAATAGGCCATATAATTGTTCAATACTTTAATATGCAGTAAAAATAAAACAAAGACATAAAGCACTATGGAAAGTTTTAACAAACTAATTGACATAGTGATATGAAATTATTATAACCTAAATGTAAAACATTTTTTAAGAGCAAAAGCAATTTTCCTGTTGTGCTTATATGCCATTATATTTCGATAATGAGTGAAAATAGCATCTTTGTTCCTTGAGTCTGCCTCTTTGTTTAGAGAATATATTTTCAATCTGTGGCAGTTAATAATGCTATATCAATTCAAGGTAAAGGTTAAAAAAAGCCTCTTGAAAACATTAAGGGGAAGTGACAAAAAGAAGGGAAAAAGGGAATGGCAGTCTATAGACGGAACTGATAATTGAAATTTAGTGATGTTGATAGAACTAATGCATTTGTTTTGGGTTCAAAATCAGCTTTTCCATTCTAGGTTATGCCTTCCTTTGAGCTGTGAGAGTATTTAGTTCATCTCACATTCTCCACATCTTATCGCCACTTATTTCTTAGGGGATAGTGTCTTCTTGATGTCATGCAATGCTCAGGATTCAATAATCTGTTTCTTAAAAATTAGACCATATTTCCTTTTAATGGCTTCAGAACTTACCAAAAGGATTATCTCAAAGTAACCTCAGCCATTTCATTAATCCGTCAACAATGTCTTGAGCATGTGTCCGCCAAGGTTTTGGTCTCCTTGTCTAGGTAGGAAGTCCTTAGGATCTTTCCCTGGTTTCTGGTC
>NW_006379147.1:0-1425 GCF_000327345.1 Myotis davidii | reverse complement strand
CTATAATAATACCACAGTCCTCATAATTTAGTGAAACCAAATGGCAGAAATGGAAATAAATGCAATAACTAGAAAACAACAGGTAACAAGGCAGTATAGGAATTAGGTCTGAAAGTCAGATCTAGGTAATGCCATTCTCCTTAACACTTAAAAACTGACCAAATATCCTTTATTATCTCCTCTGTTTCAGATATATCAACCATCCATTATACAATTTTTGGTTGGAAAGGTCTATATAAATATCACTTACTAAGTAGGAAAGTGGATAGACAGGAAGTTTGGGGCATAATGTGGGGGGTCTGAATGAGGTATAAAATAGGTATCTAGAATCAAAAGCTATGTCCTATTGCTTCTTTCTACCAAACACATTGATACTGCCTCTTTAAATCAAAGCACTATAATTCTATAGTTTATTCCTTTTGAAAGCATGCTTCTTACCATGTGGAATTGTGATCTGGAAAGGACGGCTTGGGTTTTTCAGGTTCCATAAAGTCAAGCTACCATCTGAATGACTGCACATGAACTGTCTCCCCTCATGATGCCAATCAATTGAATGAATAGCCTAGTGGAATAACAATTAAAAACAAGTAGAGTGAGAGAAAGTTGATGTTATATCATTCTATATTTCAAAGAAAAATTATTGACATTAAATTATTATAGCAATAACACTTAAGAAACATATATAATTTTTCTGACCCAGATTATACTATCTTTGATTCATCCTTTTGTGGACTTATAAAAGAGTACAAAAACTCATCTCCTGAGATAAATACAAGGTAAGTAAATTTTCTAACATCATTAGATCCCATAACTTATTATAAATTCTACATCCTCCCTGTATCCTATAATGTTTCTTTGAAAAACTGTTTACATAGAAGTAAAAGAAAGGTTATCTGAAGATGATTTCTGGTAAGGTAGTGGGCTAGTTCCACTTAAAGTAGCTAATTTAAAAAACAATTTACATAAGAGCCACCATCTCTAATGATGAGCCAGGCCAATGGGAAGTACTTTATGTACATTATTTCACTTAATCCTATAAAACAGGTATTATTTTTTTCCAATTTACACATGGGAAAATAGGCCTAGAGAGATTGAGGTACTTGTTCAGGTCACACAAGTCAAAGTTCAGGTCTATCTAACTAAAAAACGCATATTCAATCATTGTAGTACCATATTGCCTCCAACATAAAAAATTTAAATTGATTTTGAAGCAAGAAGAATTAATTTTTTATATTTACAGATTCACTCTGTAGTTGTGAAAGAAAACTAAAAAGTATTACTCCATTTTCCCAAATTTATTCCCAGTGGTAGTATAAAGTAGGTGCTCTAGTAGATATAAAAGCTGAACAGATATATGCAACAGGAGCCTTTCCTTAAGGCAGGGGTTCTCAACTGTAGGTCGCGACCCCTTTGGGGGTCAAACGA
>NW_006379146.1:0-1424 GCF_000327345.1 Myotis davidii | reverse complement strand
AAAACTAATGATACTTTGATTCCTCTCAAAGTATCTGCTCAGATATAACAGAGGCTATATACACTAATAGTCCATTGCCCAGTCACACTGAAGGGAGAATATATACTCCTGTCGCAGGAGGTCTGAGCAAGTCACATGCCAAGGGACAGGGATATGTAATCCTCATTCACGTAATGTGAGGTGGGAGTAAATAATTACAAAGTCTACCCACTAGTAAAGCTCATTTTTTTCCCTCATATTTGCCTTGCCTACAATATTTGAATTATCTTAATTACACAATTGTATTGGTCAGAAAGATTTTGTCTTCAGGAATGGTTTTAAACAACAAGAAAATATATCATTTTATGTATTAAGAGGCTCAGAGGAGAGTGGAATCTAGAAAGAGCATGTCAGGGCTGTGACTTTACTTTCTTTGAGCTCTTATCTTCTCCCACCTGCTTGAGTTGGCTTTGTTCTCATACTGGCTTCACTGATGGTTGTATGATGGCTGCTAGTGGTAAATGTTGCTACATGGTAGTTTGGACATATTTAGAAACCTCACCCTATATAGGAATATAAATTCTCCCCTTTAATATGATTGGGCCAAGATGGGAAATGTGTGTTTCCTGGACTAATATTAGTTCCCAGGAGGAATTCATTAGTTTAGGTGGTCTACTCTAGGCTAATCATCTGGGAGAGAAAGGGCATTGAGGAGGCAACCATTATGTCCAGTAAAGCTATCTGATTTTATATCTTTTTCTCTTACATCATCCTAGTGTTCTCTGTTTCTTTTTCATGTGTACGCCTCTATGTATATCTATCTCTATCTCTCTAGCAATAATTTCTATCTATACCTATATCTGTATCTACATCTACATCTCTACCTATCTTTCTACATGCATACACGCACTATTCATAGTCTTCTTTCTTTGCACACTCTGTTCACAGTCAAGAGGAAGAGAATCATATAAGAGTGTGAGTACCAGATGGCAGGGACATTGAGGGCCATGTTAGAATGTGTCTGCTACAATTCTCAACCCATAAGTTTGAAAATTATGTATACAAAGACTTCTACACTGTGCCTGAGTCTTGGAAAATATTTCATAAAGGGCAGTATTATTATCATTCCTAGCCAGATGTGAGGGAAATTTTAGGAGCTTGTATTTTTGTATCACTGTAGTGGTGCTTATAATTACCACTTTGGTGTGTAGTTATTTGTGTATATATTTAATTTCATTAGAATTATAAGCTATTGGAAGGCGGGGACAAATTCTTTTATATTCTGGAGGCCTCAGATCTAGTAGGATGCCTTACTCAGAGAGACGATTAGTTACTTTCTCCCTGGGCTCCTAGAGTCTCTTGTATCTCTATATTACAGCTTATCACACATTATATTATAAACTATAGGCTCAGTCCCTCAGCCTGGCCTGTGGGGATCGGGATGA
>NW_006379145.1:0-1424 GCF_000327345.1 Myotis davidii | reverse complement strand
ACAGCCATACACAACACTGTGCTAAGGAAAAGGTCCAAACCGTTTCAGCAATCATGCTCAAGCAATCGGGAATCCTGGGAGCTCAGTCATCACAGAGGTAGAGGACAGAAGGTATTCCAGGACACTCCTCTGGAATGGAGGAGAAATGTTTGGAACTTTGTAGTTAGGTGGCTCAAAAGGCTTTGAATCTTTATGAAGATAACACTCTGTGTTAAAAATGGAGGTGGCCTTCAGAAGTCATGCTGTGCAAATTATTTCTGTTTCTTCTCCCTCCTTTCTTCTGCACTGAATCTGCAGTGAAAGTGTGCAACTGACCACAGAGACCCATTACAAAGGCTCTCACATGCAAAAATACACATCCCTGGGGACGGGGACGGGAGTTACTTTTTGGTTTTTTTCACCCACTTCAAAATACCTTTATATCAGAGGTGATGATAAAGTTGATAACAATTATTTTTTAATCAAAAGATATTCAATTTCAAAATAGATTTTGCTATGAAAATTAAGGAAAGCCACAGGGTATTCAGAGTTTCTTAATGCATTTATATTACAGACTCTTTCTGTTTTCATGTACCTGCACAGGATACGCTTTAAGAATGTTTATAGGAAAGCAGTCACAGTAGCAAATGAAATAGTCGAAGTAATAAATGTAAAGATAGGAATTTTATATGTGCCAATTGAATGTCTAAATTATGACTTAGTGAGGCTAAACATTCTCAAAACTATTCCATGTTTAGTTCCTCTATAATGAAAATATAAACTAGTTCATGCTAGTTCCTCTACAAAGAAAGTGTGAACTAGTCCATGTTTAGCTCGTCTATAAAATAAAGCACAGTTTAAAGCTGGCGAGTGTTCTGCCATTACTTTTCTTTTCACTTGGTAATTCAACATACAAGTAGGGTGCTTTAAGAGATTAATCATTTCCATTTAGGTCTATTTATGTAATTTCTTTCTTTCATTATGACTGCGTTCAATGATGTCATAGCAGCAAGTAATATACCTTGGTTCAAAAAAAACATCAAAAGGTTGCCAAAATTAGATGGTTTAAATATGAACAATTATATCTCCCAACCCTCTTCCTGAATTTTAAACTATATAAGTTGAAAATTTTATTGTAGAATATAAAAGCCTTCTCCCAGCTTCAGTGATGTAGAGAGCAGCACAAGTCCTACTCACAACAGATATTTAACAAGGGTGCATTACATTGGATCTACTTCTTGAGTGAAAATAACTAAATCACATATGAATTAACTCTGTTTCTGCCAGATTCTAAAACCACAACTTCAGACAAGTTATTCAGCTTGAAAATTCTCCACTGTGAGTACTACTCACCTCATCTGGGTACTAGACTTGAACCCAGCAGGTACATTCAAGATGGTTTGGGGTTTTTTAATATATTTTTATGAATTTCAGAGAGGAAGGAA
>NW_006379144.1:0-1424 GCF_000327345.1 Myotis davidii | reverse complement strand
TATTCCCTCATTCATTCCTCATACAATACATACCTATAGATCCTGTGTAGTACAGAAAGCCCAGAGCAGGTTTAGTCACTGGGATTATACTACTCCTCAGTTCTTTGCCTTCAGGAAGAACACATCCTAGTGAGGAGAAACAGATATTAAATGAGGAAGCAATATATAAACCAGATAATCTCAGATTATGAAAGAAATGTAAAAGATAACTGCTGGATGGAAATTATAGGTGGGTGGGCAGACGGGTTCTGTTAAATTCACTGTTTGGGAAAGACCTCTCTGAGGAGCAGAGAATGAGAAATGTTTTGGTCTGAGAGCTCAGGGTGTATGCCCATGACACTGGAAGTTTCCACAGACATGTGCAAGTATCATGAGTTTGCAATGCTAACATCTAGTCCGTCATTCAAACATGGCAGAATGCGGCTGCTTAGCAAAAACAAGTTAAAGAACTTGTGTGTGTCTAAGTAACTTGGACTGGAGAGTAGGAACTGCTAGTTGCTTGTACTCTATGCATCCACACAAACTAACTCTTTCAGGAAGTTCAAGTTTCTTCCTTGCAAAATCCACTTGAAAAATCAGCTAAGTACTTGTTCATTCAAAACTCACACAAATATAATATACTGGTGCAATGATGGTGATGTTCCTATGACCTTAAAGTCACACAGTGAATAGATGTGGCCCACCTCATTACACGCATGCAAGACCAGGTTTTCCCTTTAAGGTGGACTCCTGCCTACCTGCATGCAAATATACTGGAGTCTTATGTTGTTAGTCCAGAACCAGTTTGTCAGATTTTTAAAGGATGGAATATAAAAAACTGGCTTGTTAACAAGCTCCCTGGTGGCATTTCTGCACACTAACTTGGAGAACTTTTAGCCTAAGTGCCATGTGTCTGCCTTCTATGTGCTGCTGCAAGTGAACAGTGGGGCTGGATATATAGGTCATTTGATTTCCACCAAACATGATTAACTGAAAATAAAATCTAGAGCACTTCTTTCCTCATCTCAGTATGATTTTCCTTTTAGTTTTTATTTATTTATACACTGTATTAAAATAAAGATGCCAAATGAATAATAACACTGCTATGGTCTGAATGTTTGCCCCCAGAATTTATAAATTTAAACCTTAACCCCATAGGCGATGGTACTTAAAACATAAAGGTGGAGCCTTTATAAAGGAGGGTAATGCCTTATCAAAAAGACCCTGCAGAGATCCCTTGCCTCTTCCATCATCTGAGAACATAGCGAAATGGTGTTGAATATGAACCAGCTTCTGGAACTGTAGGAAATAAACTTGTTGTTTATAAGCTATCCAATCTGTGCTATTTTGTCATAGCAGCCTGAACATACTAAGACAGATACACTCCCAGAGAAATGAAACGTAAAAAATAGAAGAATATATGAAGAAAATATTTAAAGCATATA
>NW_006379143.1:0-1424 GCF_000327345.1 Myotis davidii | reverse complement strand
GTCCATCACCATGCAAGGGTCATTCTAAATGGATATTGAGGCCATGGATTGAAGATTAGTTCATTTGTCCATTTTAATTTTTCTATCAACTACTGCATGTGGTTTGAGATGATATTGTGAAAGTGAGTGAGATGAGGGGCCAAAACACTGAGCCCAGAGGGAATCCTAAGAAATGTGAAGCCACAAAATATTATCAAACAAGGGTTTTGGCATCGGAGGGGATATCAGAGATGTAGAAAGTGATGTTGTCATCAAACTGATGGCCATAATATCAGGAGTTTTTGTATGGGGTGCACAACTCAATTGTTGCGTGAGCTTGGGCAAATCATTTTGCCTTTTGAGGACCCACTTCAATCTATTGAATGAGAAGGTTGAGGGGAGGGAGACCATCACACCTTGCTAATCAAACTGTGGTGCATGGACCAATAGCACCAGCATCACTTGGGATCTTGTTAGAAATGTGGAAACCGCATTGTAACAAGATCCCCAGATGAGCTAATACACTAGTTTTCTCTCTCTGTTCTTAGCACCTCACACCAATCCCCCCTCACCACCATCCAACCATTCTCATGGATGGGGAACCTAAGGGCAGAATTAGCAGTAAGAATTAAATCTTTTCAAAGTTCTGGTAATCTAAGCTCTTTCTTGTGACAGATAAAGAAACTGAAGTCCAGAGAGCTAAAGCAGATGTCCTGAAACCACACAGCTAATTAGTACACAGATGTTATTGTTAGTTTTTCTAGTGCCATTGATTGTACTGTTTCACGAGAATGTTACCAACATGGTGGGATGAAATTGCCAAGTGTTAATGTTACAACAAATGAATAGCAATTATTTTCTCCGTTTGGAAAAGACTTCTTTTTTAGTTTAAAAATGACTGCTGTTTAATGAAATTATGTTATTCCTGGAGGTAGTTAGAGAAGAATTGAGTTACAGGGTGTCTCATTCCTCTTCCAAGTGGTAGGAAAGCCTCCATACTGAGGCCAGATGCTTACCTCCCCTTCCCTCTTCCCTCACCACCGTCCCCTCCCCACATCCCCACCCTGCACACACACAGAGCACCACCACCACAGTGTGTAATTCAGTTATGAATAGCAACAGAAACTACATGAGTCCACCATCCAGGATGCTCACAAGTCCAGTTTTAATCAATGATTCCTTCAGCAACCCACATTTGCCAAAAGGGGCTGAAACCTTCCGTAGCTTGAAAACCAAACATACCTCAAATAGCCACAATAAAATGGATGGATATATAAGTTGAGAGAGTAATGTTATGGTCACATTTAAACAAATTTCGCTAATTCAATATTGGGTATAATGTACAAAGGTATGTTCTCCCAGTGACAAGA
This sequence comes from Myotis davidii, assembly GCF_000327345.1. NCBI lineage: Eukaryota > Metazoa > Chordata > Mammalia > Chiroptera > Vespertilionidae > Myotis > Myotis davidii. The sequence continues at coordinate 75 of NW_006379143.1, read as the reverse complement.
GTCTCTTTTCACCTTGGGACAATGTTTTTCTTTTCTGCTTTGTTCCCACTACTCTACTAATTGTTAAGGGTACAC
>NW_006379142.1:0-1424 GCF_000327345.1 Myotis davidii | reverse complement strand
ACCCACAGGTTGAGAACCGCTGCTGTAAGGGATTAAGGAAAGCAAAATAGGGGAAGAAGCCGAGCAAGGATGAAAGAACTCCTACCTCGGTCTGATTCCACAGCAAGCTCTCAAGCAGAAATTGCCCTAAAGTTTGTCCCACCCAGAAGCAAGGGACCCTGCATCTGTGAGACCCTGCATCTAGGAGGACCCAGGTGACAGCAGGGGGTGCAGGGAAGGGCAGGTACAAGCAGTGTGTGTCATTGTTTGCTAACGGGAAACCTTCCAAAGAGTGGAACAGGTGTCAGCAGCAGCTAGTGGAGGGAGAGGCGGCCTGGTAAAGAGGAACTGGGGTGGGGAACCAATAGCATCTGCAAGAACTGATGTGGTCAACATTTCTCTTGACAATCTCCTTAATTTGTCCCTTTCGAGACTTTGTTCCATTGAAAAAAATTCCTCTTTAGAAATTAAATCGTTCTTGTTTTTCGCTGCCTAGGACACATCAGCAAATTTATGAAAATTCTAATTAGATGCTGCTTTGTGTTTTCATCATCCTTGTCTCCTACAGACAACATTTTGTCAGTTCCTCTAATTCTTACGTTAATCTCTCTTTTTTTAATGTGTCTCTTGGTCCTCAGTTCCTTCTTCAGTTTCCTCTTCCACAGGCATTAACCATGTGTCTGGCCACCTGAATAATGCATTTCATGTCTGTGTTAATGGTTAGTAAACCTTTAAAAGTATTCCCATATTCTTTCCACAGTTTTCACTGACATACACTTCTGGTGTAGGTTTGGTCGCTTAGTTCTCTTTCTCACTCGTTCTCATTGTAAGTTAGATGCGCGCACACTATGTCCATATATCTCAGGTTCAGTGCAGTGACCCCTGGCGTGGGAGGGCAGGAGCTCTGAACAGATTTTGCAAATAGGGCTGCAGTTCCCAGCTGTGCTGTGTGCCTAGCTGGGTGACCTGCCTGAGCTGGTTAGCGGCAGCTTAAAATTAGAACCTTTCCAGGCTGCCCTGCTGGTCCTCAGAGTTGTGAGCATTGAGTAAGTTAAGACGGGACAGCACATGTAAACGGAAGGAGGTATTATTCTATGCAGATTGCGATTGACTTTTTTTTGTCTTTCAAATCCCAAGTGAGATTTCAGACGATTGCCTCTGGGTTCTGAGGTGACTTCATCCCTTATTACTGCTTCTTGGGCTGCAACTTGCCAGGATGTGACTTTCTCTTGCAGAGGCAACCCAGAGCCAGTGGCCACTTGTCCGGGTGAGTTAATGCTAGGGGGCCCAGGGCATAGAGCAAAACGGAAACGGCAGTTTTAACTGTAATCCAGCCTATGTTCATCTTCTCAGAGACCTCCCAGCACCACAGCTGGCTTTTCCGCATCCAATCACGTGGACTGCACCCACACTTTTCATGTTCCCAGAAGCCCCCTCCTAAAAAA
>NW_006379141.1:0-1424 GCF_000327345.1 Myotis davidii | reverse complement strand
CTAGTATTTTATAACCATTAATAAAAAAGCTGTTTTCAATAAAAATACAAATGTGCAAATGGTTTCACCAGGGATCACCAGGCAAACACACCTATCATCAAAGAGCTTGGCACATTCTGGATCCTGTCTTTTCCGGGAGTGGAGATGTGCACATACATGTCTGTGTATTTTCCAATACCTGCTTGGAGTGCCAAACAATAGCCACATCCCTGACCTCTGGGGCTGAGGGGTCTGTCTGAACCCCAGGGAGGGCTGGAGGCCGAGACTGGAGCTTGAAGGCAGGAAGGGAATGTGCCTTATGTATAAGCACCTACTGAGGTCTCCTCTGAGGAGATAGGATTAGGTCACTGCCAAGAGCCAAAGTCCCATTTAAAGGGCAAGGCAAGTGAGGACACAAGTCATGCAGGTTGCAGGCACCGTCCATTTGATTTTTGGGACAGCCCTGTGAGGTCGGCATCATTGTCTCCACTTCAGGAATAAGAAGACTGAGGCTCAAAGCAACCAAATTTCTCCGGCTGAGCAAGGAATTTCTGACCTTCCAATGTCTGTGGTCACCACTCAGGGCTGTTCTGAAACGCCCCTTCCTTGGAGGACCTTCTCTACCACCCAAAGGAATGCGTACCTGTCTCCACCTCCCAGGCCATTCTCTGTGCAATTACCCTCCTCCCTGCCTTCAGAGCAGTCACCATTATGTAACCGTTTGTGTTTATTTGTTCGTTTTCTTCTTTATGTTCTGCCTTCCCACAATAAAATATAAGCTCATAAAACAAACAAAATGAACACACCGAAACCTTGATTTTCTGGTTCGCTGTGCTCCCAGCGCTCTGCACAGTGCCTCATAGACACTCAGCAAATGTTTACTGAACAATTTAAAGAGTGAACCAGAAATTGGAATGAGGTCTGGAAGCCAGAGACCATGTTTTCTTCTCACCAGATGCCCAGAGCCTTTACTATTATATTGTAGTGGCCACACCTCTGGTGGTCAGTGTGAAGGCGGCCCTGGGCCCCCAGCACAGTGCTGTCCATCACAAAAGAGATACCCTTCCTGTCCAAGATCAGGGAGGCAGGCACGTTGCCTTCATTTCTTTGTAAGAGATCTGGCAAAGAGCCCATGACATTTCACTAGAGGGGGTTTGACAGACGTTTGGTGTATCATGAAAGTAACCCCCTTTGTAGTACCAACTGGCTTCTTCACTGGTCTTGATCAGAAAACAATTCAGAATCACAGGCTGATTCAGCTCACAGTCAGAGAAGTGAGGGAAGCAAGAACTCTGTTCTTCCCCATGAGCTGATGAAACCCACAGCTGAGAGTCATCTCTCCTGCCTCAGGATTCCCTGGCATTTTACCTGCAACCCCCCTGAACCACTGCTTTCCCAGGTGGTATTATAATTGATCATCAGCCTCTTCTCCCCAGCTGTTCTGT
>NW_006379140.1:0-1424 GCF_000327345.1 Myotis davidii | reverse complement strand
ATGGGGGTGTCTTATACATGGAAAAATATGGTATGTAGTTGACTCTCAAATGAGGAGAGAAATATCTGGAGTTCACTCTTCTTTTTGCTATTGGGCTGGAGATATTTATTGACTAAGTACCCAATTTGGACCAAACTCCTTTAATCTGGAAGACAGGACCCTGGGTCTTCATGTGAAAATTACTGAAAATATGTGTTTTTCTTTTACAGAAAACTAGTCTGTGAGAAAACTCTTTAGGAATGAGAATTGAATAGCATAGCATTGAAGTGAAAGATGATTTTTCATGATAAAATGGTTTATAGATTTTTAAAGTGAGGTTTGTGGAAATTAATAATGAAATAGCATGGCTGCACCACCTAGATTTTTAATCTTCTACAAGTGAGTAAAAATATGACCATAATTTTTACATGCCATAATCAGAAATCCCCAGTGAAATGATGATTAATAGTTCCTTTGCTATACTATCAGAATTTCACAAAGCTTTCATCTATGCAGCTGCAATATAGCTGTATTTGTATCTCAAGGAAGGTCCCAGAGTATTTGTAAACCCTAAAGAACTAAGATCTTGTTTTACATCACCAAAAAAAGTGTCTGAAAAATGTACCAAAGGTAGTCAGCATTAAATATATGCTTGCTTGTTGGAAAATTAGTGAAATCAAGGTTTTGACCTGCACCTTGCATTTGTTAGGAATCGGCAGTTAATGGCGTTGAAACTGGAGCTCTCAGTGTTGGTTCCATAGGTAGATGACAGCATTTTCCATGTGGGCGCCATGGCTGGGTTTCACATTGTTTCTGCACTGTCTTCTGGAAGCTTCCTTTCATCTGAAAGATGAGGATAAGGATCAAATGAATGCAGGGTTGCTTGAGGGCAATGTGCAGTTCTAATGTGTAAACACTTAGCAAATTATGAAGCACATTAAATAAAAATCGAGATGCATGTCTTCTCTAGAGCATGCCTTTTAATGATATTTTTAGATAAAATAGATTGGTATCCTGTCAGTTAAGCCTCTAATAAAAATGTTACAATGCAGTGTGAAAGGAAAACTGAAACTAAAGGAAGGCAGCTTCCTTCCTCCTCACACAAAGGCTCTGGCCCCTTTCCTGTCCAGCCCCTTTCTTCACCCTGACCTGACCCAGGTATAGTCATTGTAGATGATGCTATTGAGAAAAAGACATTCTTTTTAAGGAATCTTAGAAATGGTGGGAAGGAGGGTAAAGGGACTTACACAACATATAGTTTTAAAATAACTCTTTGGTTTTACAAAGAATGTCCAGGAAGTAAGGACATAGCCTGCGGCATGCATTGTCCGCATACGTGGAGTTCAATGAATTTGTCTTCTTTCACAGTGATTATAGTGAAATCAGCACGAACACACTAGTTTTTCCACCTGTGGACAGAGTTAATAGGAGTGTGGGGCAGCACA
>NW_006379139.1:0-1423 GCF_000327345.1 Myotis davidii | reverse complement strand
GCCCTTGACTGGAATTGAACCTGGGACCCCTTCTGTCCACAGGCTGATGCTCTGTCCACCAAGTGCCTTGCTAAATACAGCCAACAGCAACCAATGCACATTTCCGGTGTTCTATTTCCATCTTCTCTTGTTGAGCTTCAAGTTTATTAGGTCTGTGACCTGTCTTCCCATGCACTGCAGGACATAGTTGTACCAAATGTTTCCCCATTATCTCCAATAACAATTTCTTTGCTCCTCCCTGCATGAACTCAAGTCAATGCCACATATTTTAGGTTTTGTTATGGCAACAGTACCAATTTCCATGTCAGTGGGAGACTCCTAGCATGGCTTGTCCCTCTAACTGGACCTGCTACAGGGGGAGAGCCATATCTCTAGTTCCCCTTCCCTCAGTTATTTTGTCCAATTTACTGGGTGCCATGACCTTTACTGTGAGAGACCATAATGCAGTTAGAGGGGTTTGGAGAGGCTAGGTTATGTCGAGGAAACAAACACCCCCAGAGTCCAGTGGCCTAACATACAACAAGGGCTATTTCTTGCTCACATCAATGTGCCCATTCTGAGCCAGCTGGGGACTCGGCTCCATGTTCTCATTCCAGCTGCCATAGTGAAGATTGCCCCTCAGCCTAAAGAGAAGAGACAAATCATGCACTGAGTTAAAGCTCCCAACTAGAAGAAACCATGTAACTTTGTAGAAGCAGTCACATGGCCAACCTAATGATGAAGGAGGCAGGAACATGGGATTCTACCATACATCTAGACGGAGAACCAGAATCTCTGTGAATCGCACTAATGATCATACTAGTAAACCTATAGAGCAACCGGTCAACTTAGAACAGGAGGATGGGGGGCTCTGTGCAGAAAAAAAGTGGGTCTGTAGACCACCTGATATAATAGAGTGGTGACAGAGATAGCCACACTGTGTAAAAGCACAGAGCGTTGCAACGGCCCAGATCTAATGGATGAGGATAAATGAAGGAAAACAGTACAAGAAAAAACAAAAATACTTAGAAACTCCAGGAAAAACAAACAGCTCCATAAGAAAGGAAATGTGGCAGAACCTAGTTGGCGCTGATGTAACTAACATTCCCCTAGTTGGTAATAATGTAAAGACTGCACATTGAAATCAATCTATAGTCAAAGCTTTGAAGATTTAATTATGGTTACAGAACACAATTTAATGTCAACAACCTTGACAGTTTAAAAATTCAGACAGGGAAGCTGAGAGGTAGAAGCTAAAGGGGGCAGTAAAGGCCCTCATATCCTTATTTTACAAAGTGCAGAGTCAGGCACTGCTGTCTGTGGAGTATGGAACAATGGAAAAAAGTGCATGTGTGTTGCTTAACGTTACAAAAGTAATCATGGAGGAGTTGAAAACATTGGTAGGACACTGTTGGGGTGTGGGGAGAGAAGAGTGATGATGGTG
>NW_006379138.1:0-1424 GCF_000327345.1 Myotis davidii | reverse complement strand
GTTTTGAAGCGATGTATAAATTAATAGGAGTTGGGCTTCGAAAAGGTAACTGGCATCAGTTCAAGCTATTGGAAGATGGTGACAATAGTACATAGTCATTGCAGTTATTTAAGGTCATTAAAAGCTGGACAAGATCAGTATTGGTAGAAATGAAAAAAGGAGATTGAATGTGAGGGAGATGGAGATTGAGTTAGTTAGTGTCTATTATTAAAGCAATTAGGGAAATTGAGCCCAAGATGATTATAAGGTTGAAGCCAAATGGCCATGAGGATGGCTCATTGGATTCCTGATTGACATTAGAAATAAGATAGTGAATATATTTCTCACTTTTCAAGTATGGATGTTGGGAATGTGCATCTGGAGCTTAGGAAAGAGGTCGAGGCTAGAGATGTAGATCTAAAAGTCATCCACACGGAAATAAGAGTTGAGAGTGCAGGAGTGATTGTTCAAAGAATGGAGAGCCAATTTTTAAAGCATCTAAGTTAAACCAGTGGAAAGCACCTACATTTAAAGGTACACAGAAGAAAAGAAGCAAATAAAGAAGACTGAGAAGTCTCATTTATAAAATTAGGATCTCCAAAAGGATCCCATGCTCCATAGCTATTTGCCCCATTACGTCTTATAAGATAAAGTTCTTCCCCCTGGACTCTTTGCCTACTCTTTCCAGAATCTTGCAAATTCTTCTAAATTCTTTGTTGTAAACAATATCAATGTCTTTAAAGTGCTTGAAGTGCCAAAGGAAGTCATCCCGGAAAAGAAAGTATCAGTTCCTCCCCCTGAAGAGCCAGAAGCTCCACCTGTCCAAGGTATATGACTTCTCTATGAATCTTGGAAAGATGGCAATTGTCTTTATCATCTCGCTTTGGTTGTTGATGGGTCTTATGTATTTATCTGTTGTCTGTCTTAAGTAGGGAAGTTATTGATATCTTGGGGTAATTTGAAGAATGTATTATAGAGTATAACAAAGTTGATGTCTTACAATTTAGCAGTTGCAGTATTCTATTCTGAATGCAATCTAAAATAAAATACTGTGTTTTTTTAAGTTGAAGTGTCTTCCGAGGAAGTAATATATGAAGAAAAAGCATTCATAACAATTGGTAGAAAAGTGACTCCCCCTGTTGAAGGTATATATATTAAAATATAAATTATTTCATTTCTTAAGAACTCCTGTTAGAAATACAAAAATATTTTATAGGGTAAAATTCCTTCTCGCCATTCTATTCAAAAGCAGTTCAGTACATGTTTCATTTTTCAAATACTTATGCTTCTTTTAAAGTAAATTTTGAGTCCTTAATTTGATTATTCTTGGTGGTAATTATAAATTCTAAAACATAGTTTACTGAGGCAAAACTGAAAGAATTAATTACATTGGCTCCTCAAATGGTAACCCAATATATAATTTTCTTTAAAAAATAAACTTTTTT
>NW_006379137.1:0-1423 GCF_000327345.1 Myotis davidii | reverse complement strand
AAAAAACCTGAGTCATATCAGTTATCATTTTTAGCTTCGTTACTGAAAAACAAGATACCTTCATTTAATATACAAATAAAACTTTGGGTAGCATTCTTATTCCCTGAGCTTTCTCTCTGGACCTGTAATGATGTAGTTCCCTCTTTTAGGCCACCATCCAGAGTAGCCTTTGTACTACACTCTGTGTTCTGGGAGAAGCAAGCAAAGTACTCCAAGCTGGGGGGTGAGATTTTTATGTAGTAGTTGACTAGTGAGACAATAACTTGTTTTATTAAAAAACCTTCTCCTGGGTCAAACTGAAGTTAGTAAGTTGTAAACATTTACTTTTTATTTTTTTTCAAAATACCTCCACAGTATAGTTTTAGCTCCTTTGCAACCTTGTGGGTAGGAAGCACAGAAAGGTTATGAGACTTGCTTTACGTTACCAGCAAGTAAGTGGTAACATCAGATCTGGAACCCAGATCTCCTGTCATCTAGTTCTTTCCATTATGTCTCAGTACAAAGAGGAAAATTTTGTTTATCTGTAACATTCTCCTTAATGCCTCTAAGAATGTTTACATTGCACACAGAATGTTCTGATTGGACTAGAAGTAAACTTTTTAAAAATTAAAAACCATGAACATATGCTACCTGTTACATTTACCACGGTAATGTCTTAGATTATATTGTGTTTACTGTTGATATATAGTTAACTGAATATCACTTTAGTTACATTAAATAACACATTTTCCTACAGAAATATTTGACGAGATGTCACCATACTGCAAAGCAGATATTTTTTCCCCAGAATACTTTGAAAAACAAAGCATAACAACTGACAGTTTATTTTAAAATGTTGTAAATTGCAAATCATCATCAACAACAACAAAAAAGAAGATAGAAATAACATTTGAGGATGAATGAATAGTTAGTGTTTAGGATGCAAAGAAAAAGTAAATCCTTGCTCAACAGCATAAACACAAAGCTGGCCACAAATATATCACTGATTCAATAATTGATAAAACACATCAGGAATCAAGAATAATGTTAGATTTAGGAATGTGAATTGCTAAAATTTACAAAGTAATAATAATGACTACAATGATCTATTTGAAAGTATCTATAAAATGATTTGTTTTGTGTGTGTAGCAATTCTTTATACCAACTTAAATTGGATAAAGGAACATAGCAAGTGCTGATACTAAATAAAAACTAATAGCAGATATTTATCTTTTAATGCCTCTTCTTGCATTGCAATTTTTCATGGATTTTTCAAGGTTATATATATCTGAAAAGTATTTTAATTTGGTCAATTGACAACAGATATATTTTAACTAGTTTTTATAATTATTTAAAAATAACTTCAGTCACTTTTTCTTGAGTAAGATAATGACTTAGTGTCCAAGGGAAATATTTATTCACTAGAGGCCCGATGCACAAAATT
>NW_006379136.1:0-1423 GCF_000327345.1 Myotis davidii | reverse complement strand
AACGCTCTACCCACTGAGCCAAACCAGCCAGGGTGACAGGTTCTTATTTTTATGTAGTTTTAGTTCTAGCAGAGGGCAACAGGTACTAAGTAACTGGTAAATATTGATATATAGTTACACACAGACACATATAATTATTTCAGAAAATCAGAGAGCTATGACTATCCAGACATATTCATTTCAAAAGTAGGAGATGAACAGAAATGCAAATCCTGATTAAACTAACCCTTTTGAAGAGTTCAAAGAAGCAAAGCTACTGAGAACAAAGGTTTTATTGTTTAAAATAGAGAATGAAAATATTTTAAGGTAGCAATATTAGTTTAAATTATCTCCTAAGAAACAGTTCACATCACTCTGAAAGAAAAAAAGAAAAAGATACTGAAGTGGCATCCTGAAATTCTATAGACCCAAGACCTTAAGTAGCTTAGCAAAACCACTGTAGTCTGTTCTGCTCATTTGGGGCCACTTTTCCCCTCCCCCTCCCTGCTCCCTGTCCCTACACCCCATTCATCATTTCACAATAGTTCATCCAAGAGATGATGAGCACAAAGATGGCTCTGGCAGAGTTTTCTGGCAAGGTGAGGTTGGAAAAATAATTTAGCCATTGATGTCAAAGGAAGTCAGGAGTTTGGAATGACTCTGGTTAGAACTTAAGGAATGTAAGATTTCCATCTCAACCTCATAATTTGGAGGTAAACTTCCTCAATCCACAATGAAGTCCTATTTCTTTCCAGTTATTGAAGTTCTTTCCCCTGTCAATCAACATCACTTAGCTTGAATGTAAGCCATGTGGATTTCATCAGGACCTCTATTTTAAACAGAGTATCAAGGAAACTCCTCTGTTTGGGTTTAGAACATATGTACACTGTATGCTCTTGTAAAAAGTACGCCTATGACAGAGGCCTGTATAAGAAGGGAAGTTTGTTTTGAGATCTCTAGCTCTTCCATTGTTAACGTGAAATGGTACAAATGCAGTAATAAACTTCACACTTAATGTGAAAATGATTTCTAATTGGGATGCTCCTTTCACACCAGGAAGACAGAGGCCACCGTTGGCACTCTTGCAAGATGAGTATGTTTGTTGTTCCCTCAAGGCACCTTAGCTTCTAGCGAAAAGTGATTGAGTTTTACCATATTTGGTTTTGAGACTCTTTTATTGATATATGGAATGCCAGAATACCTTCCATCACTCCTTTCAGCAGCCCCAAAACCCAGTGAACAGCTCCTAAGAGAAGACACCAGTTAGGATTTCTGTGGCTCTTTGCATAATTCTGAGGTGATACCCACTTCCTAATGTAAGGAATTGTTAGTCTGTTTAGATAAATAGACTGACAAACAAATGTTAGCATAAACACACATTTATTTATTGGTTTGTGCCCTGTCTGTTTCCAAAACTGATTGAAGGCAGCCTTAAAAGAAAAAG
>NW_006379135.1:0-1423 GCF_000327345.1 Myotis davidii | reverse complement strand
TCATCCACAAAAATCTGCTCTGCAGCCCCCCAAGACACAAATAATTTCGGGTCTTCACCATGCCTCACTTTAAGCAGAGCCAGAAGGGAATTTTTCACTTAGTAATGTGTATCAACATCACATAGATGCCATTTAATTTTCACCTTACTTCGTGGTATACTAACGTATGTCATGGTGACTATTATTTTACACTTGGATTTTACCTTTCCCTCCAGTTTCTGAGACTTTGTGTGCATGTGCCCACATGTGTGGACATCAAAGTCGCTGGATCAATCTGTCACTCAAGTTCCTGCCTTCATCTGGGCAATGTCTCTTGTTATCTGCATGGCGACCTTTAATTACCCAATATATGAGATAGATGATAGTCAGACATTCAGGTGACATGCAGCCTGCACACATACATGTGTGTACTTACTTAAAATTATATAGCTGTCATCTCTGTATGTACTGCTGTTTCTGCTTTCTTCATTATCTTCAGACTAACTCCCATTTCAGGTAACCCACTAAGTACTGTACAACTGTTGTCCCCTGGCACTTTCTGGGATGATGTGAATGTTCCATCTCTATGCTACCCATGATGGCAGTCAGCAGCCACATTTGGCTCTTGAGCAGAGCACTGAAAGGTGAATAGCATGAATGGTGAACTGATTTCTTTCATTTTATTTAATTGTAATATATTTCAGTTTAAATTGCCACATGTGGATAGTGGCTCCCATGTAGGACAGCACACCTATACAGAGGTTCTGGTTACCTTTTTCTCCCATGGTGTTGCCATAGTTACTAAAGTCTTGTGGACAGTGCCCAGGGCAGATGGAGTAGATTCAATATGAGGGTTCCTGTTGCTATTGTTCTCTAACAAATGTGAAACAATGCACTATGATATCTACTATGACTCTATAGCCTGGGCCAAAGCATAATTTAATAAGTTGAATACATATATTACTCTTGAAGTTAAAAGTAAAGCATTAGCCTTGTATCTGATTCAATTTCTTATACACATATTAATTTCTATCCTCATGGCAATATGATTGCTTCAACTGATAAGACTTGAAGTACTCATGGTTTTTAATTCTGTCCTCTAAATTTTGGATTTCTCATTTAATACTCAACTCAAGAAAAGAGGTCTAGATAGAAAATAACTTTGTTAATAATGGAAAAAGATTAAATTAATGATAATTCAAAGGTGGCTGTGAAGTCATTTTTAATCCACGCTTTAATAAAATATGAAAAAATGAAGTTGGAATAATTAGGTAAGAATAAAGACCCAGGGAAAATAACTACCAGTGATAAATGGTACAAGGATTACAGCATTAGGCCATTAGCTCATAAACAAATGTAGCCTCTGAGGTAAGTTATCAAGAAAATCAACTAGTATTTTAGTTACCAACTTGGGATGAGTAGGGAGGAAAGGGAGAGGAAAAAA
>NW_006379134.1:0-1423 GCF_000327345.1 Myotis davidii | reverse complement strand
ATGGGATGTGGAAAAAGTTTTATAGAGAAGGTGGACTTTGAGATGGTCAGAATATCAACAGTGCTTATACCTGCAGTACTTATTCGGCCTAGGACTGTCTTACTATTTGGTCTTTACATTTTTGACCCATTAACAGTCTCATCAATCCTACAAGGAAGGGATTATCACTATTTCCACTTTAACATGAGGAAACTAAGGCATGTCGGAGATAAATAATTTACCCAAGACCATGCAACTGGTTGCCTGGAGATGTGGGGTGAACCAAGGCACTCTGGCTCTTGAGTGAGGTCTGTTAACCATCATGGTAAAGTGCCTTAAAAATGGCTAAGCTATCTACAGATGAAGATGGGGAAGTGGAAAGTGTTTATGTCAGGGTGAACCAACAGGAAGGGTCTAATCAGGATTAAAAGACCATCCTGTTTACATTTAGGAGACAGGTGAGGGCACATTGACCTGGAGGAAGAAATGATGGAGGATCCATCTATAAAGTTTGCCTCGTAGAATGCATTAAGGTGGTAGAAAGCAAAAAAACAGCTCTTAAAGGAGTTAAAGGGAAAAAAGATGTCTCAGAAATCAAGAGAGAATTTTAGAAGCATCTTGAAGAAATTATATGCTGCTGCCATAAGGTTAAGAAAGATGAGAACAGAAATTGTGCAATTTGATCTTGTGATGAGTTGTCCACTACTGACCCTGTAGTGACACAGGTGGAGGGGTGAAGACATATGCCTCCCTTTGGGAAGGCTCAAAGAGCATACGAAGAGCCAGAAAAGAGATCCACATAAAAGATTGACATAAATGATTGTAGGCAAAGTGAAGGCAAGAGTCGAGGTTCTGGAAGGCTCAGAAAGTACACCAAAATTAAGCTTGGTAAAGAGGGACATACATTTACTATACAGATGGTGGGAGGGGGAGAAAGGAGCGATGTAAATTCCAAATCCATCCGTTATCCCCAGACTCCATGTCGGCATCACTCTCTTTCAAGTGAATGTGCTCATATCTGAATTATTCCAGACCAAAGCCTCGCTATAGTAAATGTTAGATCATGTGTCTTTGAAATAGTCCTTTATCTCTTAGTACTTTATGTCTTTATTTGTCCAGTTGTTTATCGTCTCAGTTTCTTTCATATTACACTTAGGATCTCTCAAGTGCTGGGAGGAAAAATACAGACATTTCATAAACTAAAATGTTAGAGGATTAACATAGTGACCCAGAGTGAACCTGGAGAGGTCTTCTTCTGAAACAATTTGATGTGCAAAAGTAAAGCAGATAGGCTCATCACATTACAAAGGATTTAAGAGACAAGGGAATGCACAGGCACTAGCCATGGCAGCTAAGTCTAAATAGAAAAGCAGCCCTATTTCTTAAGAACTCCTTTACTCTCCTTGTTCCTTTCCTTATTATGCAATCTCGTGTAGTCTTAGAC
>NW_006379133.1:0-1423 GCF_000327345.1 Myotis davidii | reverse complement strand
TATTTACTTTTTACAAGGAGAATTTTGTAACAGTAATGGAGGTGTTAAAATTATTCAAAACTTAAAAATAAAGGCAAATAAAACCTGTATGTATTTCAGTCTCATCATGCAGCATTGCCCAATAGGACCACCCAACAACAGTTCACTTTTCTAGGTTTACCATTCTTCTGTTTCCTTCACTAATGAGTTAAATCTTTGGCATATATGTTCACTTCATATTGGGGAATATGTTATAAATATTAACATTTCAAAAAATGTACTTTTGTTACTCTTATTTTTACTATAAATACTATCAATGTTAAATTATTGTTATACTTTGAAAATTATATTTTTATTAAGAATACAATACTCATTTGTAAAGTAAGGTAGTTCCTATTACTAATGAAGAAAAACAATAAAAAGAGGGCAATAGCCACTTATATCAAAGGAATGCATTGCACTTAAGACATACTGTGCTTCTTTGCAGCTGTACAGTTTTAAAGCACTGAGCATTTAATCTCTATCTAAAATAGCTTCATTTCATCCCTACTAAAATAGAGCTACTCTTAGTAACTACTTGGTGTGAAATCTTTTCCTCATTATTCCTTCAGTGACAAGTAAATAGTGTAGCTTTGGAAGGTGCATAAAGAGGAAGTAGAGATGATGAAATTCCTATCAGTAATTGATGGGCCTGTGTATCAGAAACTCCACCATTTTGAGTGATGCCTCACAGAAATGGGTTGGGAGGGTATATCTAAAGAACAGCTGAAATGGAGGTTGGGAAGGCAATCAAGATCATTGCCAGTGGTCCAACTTTCTAGGTAAAGACCTCCCTGCCTTCTGTTTCACTTATCATGTGGAGGTTAGCTGAGTTACTAAGCGAGAAATTGGCCACAAAAGAGCACTTCTATCTGAAAGCTCTCTGTCTTAGCTGGCCTCCCTCTTGCCTTTGTTGGAGTCCAGATTCACTCATTACTCTTTGGGAAAGATGATTGACTTGTCTAAGGGGAAGAAAATAGATCCAGGAAAATGCTTTTATGAGATGCTTTTGGTTTTTAATTTGCTCTGTTTTGCTTTTTGTTTGGAATATTTGGTTTTTTGTTTGTTTTTGTTTTTAGCTTATTTAGAGCATGAGAAATAATTTAATTACTCTCAGCATGTAAACAGTAAGGAGTCATTTGAACAATGTTCTATTTTTCTTATATCAATGAAGGGACACTCAATAGCTTGAGAAAAATTCTGAAAGACAAATTATTCTAGATTCTTGTCATTCAGAGCTGGAATGGCATTTGACATTTGAAAACAATTTGCCTCCTCTGACATTTCTTCAAAGGAAGAAACACAAAATCACAATGAACAGTGACTTATACAAGGCCAAACAGTTAGTAAGGAGATGAAGAAAGGGCAGCATACCTATAATAACAAAAGCATAATATGCTAATTA
>NW_006379132.1:0-1423 GCF_000327345.1 Myotis davidii | reverse complement strand
GATACTTCAGGTGTAAGGGGAAAAATCAGCCTCGTTCTTGTGTTTTCTACAGTCTGACATCTTACATTTATAGTCCATGTATGTCCCTGAGAAGGAGCACAGGGCATTTTCCAACATGTCATCTCATTCATCCCTTTAGAGACATTGATAGAGGAGCAATGGATGGTGAGAGTGATGAGCATGGCATTTAAAGAGGGATTACCAATTAGGTACATTTCTCTTCCATGGTCACATCCTGAGTCAGAGCAGAGGGCAAGTCTTCCTTTGACTCTCGCTCCTGAATCTCACAGTTCTAATATATGTGTACGTTTTCTGATTTTATTTCGTTCCCATCTTAGAGCTTATCTGGGTAACTAACAGAAAAACAAAACAAAAAACAAAGACAGAAAAACAAAACCAAACCCAACTGTTTACCTGACAAATGATTTCCAACGTTTAACTCTCAAAATATTTTGCCAAGCCACCCATTCTTCCCACTAAGATGGAGTGACAATGCAGTGCTTGGAAACGCGGGCCAAACCAAGGCCGTCCTCCCACGTTACAAAGGAAACAAAGACAGCAGAGAACCCTTCCCACGTGGTACCACGTGGTCACAGCCAGGCGCTGAACCAGATCCCCGGCGGCTGGATCAGGGGGAAGAGAGCCGTGGAGCAGCTCATTTCCTGTGACAAGCCAGCCCTGGGAACTCAGATAAGGCCTTAGCTTCACAAATGCTACCAATCCATTTTCCCTTTTCCTGAAAGTCCTGGCAATGATTCAAAGCCAACCCATGAAACTGACAGGCCTGTTGCTGACCAAAATCTGTGACAGTGGAGGCTCTCTCTTCAGGCAGGAGCAACCATCAGCTCTTTCTGTCTGGGTGGTGATCAAGTTCCCCCACCGAGCTCATTGCAAGTCAAATAACTCCTATTTCCTGGAAGCTGGCTTCAAGCAGTTCCACTGGCCTCTATGATAATCATAGCTACCATTTACTGAGTGTTTATTATGGGCTAAGTATTGGCCTAGGCATTTTATACGGCGATCTTCCCTATTATGTGCAATAACCTTATGAAATGGTTACTATTACTGGCCCCATTTCATTGATGAGGTAAATGAGGCCCAGAGAAGTTAAATATAGTTTTTGTCCAGGGTCCTATGGCTAATCAATAGTATAGCTGGATCGAACTCCAGAACTTAAGCTCTTGATCACTATACCATATTGCAATGATTATAATAGCAAATGTTATTATCCTCCTATATGTGTATTTGAAAGGTAGCATAACTAGGTTAAAAAAAAGTATAACTCCTACTAGACTCCCTGGAAGTATTTTTCTCCCCTAGATGCTAGTCTGATGTGAATACTAATATGTAAGAAATGAAATGTCAACTTGTCGTATATTCTTAAAACATCTTAAATACTTTGGATCATCATTGAAAGTCAACG
>NW_006379131.1:0-1423 GCF_000327345.1 Myotis davidii | reverse complement strand
TCACTGGGCTGTGAGAACTCTTGTCCATTAAGTTCTCAGTAATGTTGATTTCTAACCATGTCACCTGCTAGACTGAGGCCCATGAAGGGCAAGGACCATGCCTTCATCAGCCCTGCACCCCCACAGCTCCCCAGAGTCTGTTTACTGGTAACAGACACCGGGATCAGTTTAGCATTACAAATAACGGTAGTGAAAGAACAGATCCACTCTATGTGTCAGTTGGTTTCTCTTGGATCTCCATCCATCAAAACAGAGCTGCTTTACAAAAAAATTTATTTTTTAATTATTATGAATTAAGAGCACTGTAGCCACCTCCATGAAAATGTAAGCGCCTTACATTCACTGGAATAAAAAAGATTTAGTTAAATTTTATTTCCACTTAAACGTTACCGAAAATAAGTCATGCTTTTCCCCAACCCTAATTACAACCTCAAATCCAGCTGACAACTCCTTTGCTTCAAGCCTTGAATGATTATTTGCTTTCCTGAAATGTCTATGTAAAGAGAGACAGGGAAGAATGATGAAAGCATGTGCAACTCTTTCAAACTTCAGGGCTCTGTTCCTGACAATGCTTTGCCTCTGAAATGTCAAAGCAGCTTAAAATATCACCCGCACTTCATCCATCAACAAACTGTCACTTCACTTGAGACAGTATGAGTCAAGATGGAAATAATCGTTGCTTCCAACCTGAGGGAGTGAGACCAAACCTATTCACCCAAGTTTCTTTTAACAGGTTTCTACAATATGGTTTGACCCTAACGAGAGAGGCTTACAAATTCCAAGTTCAAACAAGACTTATTTCTAAATATCTAACTTCCTCAGTTGTTTATATACAAGTGCAAGCATTGGCCTCGCAAACACAAGGGTTCCATTTTAATTTCAACAGATGAACAAAAGGGAAAGAAAAATCCTGAATTTCTTCAGGATAAGAACATTTCATATCATCATAGGTCCAGCGCTGAGCACAAGGATTGGGGACAGAAGGTATTCCATAAATCATGACTGAACTGTATTTAATCCATGAGTTTGAAGGATCAGTGTGTGACAGTACCAAGTTTCACACGATTATTTTCATGTAACTTCAACAGAGGCGATTCTGCTATGAACGGAAACAAATCTAATCACAGCAGACAAGCTCTAGGAGCCTGCTGGAAGTGTGAGTCATTCAACTTTTGAAGAAACAAGTCAAAAATACAACTGCATGCCCTATAATACGATGTAAATATATACAGACTATGAACAGTGAGCCTATAAAAAAGATACTTGGGACAAGGCCATCATATAATTTATTTAACTTAATCATTATCTAAGCTAAATATGTTATCATTGTTTTTTCTTTTCTATAAATAAAGTTTCCTTGGAACAGTCATGTTTTTTTTTAATTTAGAGAGATGAAGATAGAGAGGGAATGAGAGAGAGAGAG
>NW_006379130.1:0-1422 GCF_000327345.1 Myotis davidii | reverse complement strand
ACCAGGGCACTGTTCCCAGCTCTCACATCTGGAGGAACCCTTCACTCCGAGGTGTTTGTTCTTCTGTGGCCTCTGGGCATATGGTTACCATATTGCTGCATCCACATGTGGCAAAACCTTTGAGGGGGGGAGTCACGGGAGGAGGGGTGCCTAAGGAGGTCAGTTTTCTGGGCTGGCTCAGCAGCCCCGGCCCCATCTCTGCCTGTGTTACTCTGCTCCCTCGTTCCCTTTGCACCCTCTGCTCATTTTCCCTTCTGCCTTCCTCACTTACTCCTGCATCCTGGTCCTATTCCATCTTACTCTCTTGCTCTTTCTTCTGCATTTTAATGCCCTATTTCAAATAGTTTCTCTTTTTGTTATAAGAAACAATTATAAGGCTTACCACCCTTTTCACATCGTTAGACACCTATTTATTATATACGTTTCTGGGTTTCTTTTTGGGTGTCTGCAAACACATCCGTGAAAACCGGCATCCCTTTCCCTTCCGTCAACCCAGCTGTCCCTGCATAGACCTGCCTTCCTCATCCCTTTGCCTCCTCAGATCTCATTCACTCACCAAGCTTGTATGGAAGACCTACTATGTGTCAGGCACCCAGGAGGCACAGGGGATGTAAGATAAATGAATGAAAAATCACATCCTTGCCCTCGGGGAGCTCAGGCCCGGAGAGTGGGATGAGAGGACAGGGGCAAGGCCTCCTGGAAGAGGTGGAGCCTGGGACGAGTGGAAGGTAACCTTCCAGATCTCCTCGAGTTCCACCATCCCCTCCATGATATGTCCCTGCCCCTCCAGCCCACCCTAGGGACCGCTCATTCTACTGAGTCTGCAGTACTTTCTCTGCCACCAATTCAGCTCTTTATTCCAGACGGCCTGTCACACTGCTTTATTTGTACTTAACTCCTGCCTTACAGTGTAGTTTTCCATAGAGTTAGGTCCTGTCTTTCCAACTCGACTGAACACCCGTCCGGGATGGATTTTCTTTGTGGTTTTCCACAGACAGATGAACACTCACAGCTAAGGGTCAGGATCGGAGCCGGGCGCCCAGCACGCCTTAGTTCTGTGACTTTGGGAGAGTTCTTTAATCTCTCTGTGCCACAGTCTCCTTTCGGCGAAGCAGTGACGATTGTCATCGTCTTTTAACTCACGCCTGTCACATAGTCAGCACTCCCCAAGCTGAATCTCCTTCTTAGAATCCACAGGTTCTAACACAGAAGCACTTCCTTTCTCAGACCTGTTTCTTTACCTGGAACATAAAGGACCCACCTCCACGACACGAAGACCCTCCCAGAGCTTCAATTCCCCGGATCTAGAGAATGGATCCTACAGCCCAGCTGCCAGGGACAGTCCCGTTCGTGCCTCTGGTTCCAGAGAAATGCTCAAAAGCAGCTCCTGTAGCCCAGTCGGTGTGGCTCAGTGGTTGAGCA
>NW_006379129.1:0-1422 GCF_000327345.1 Myotis davidii | reverse complement strand
AAAACAGCAGAAAACTCTAGAACCTCAGTTTTACTCCCAAACCTCTCATACTTTGAGATTACAGCTTCGAAAACACTGGTCTCTTGGTTACTCAGGACTTTCATTCACATGAGGTTTTATTATATCAGTTAAAACATTGGTATGCCTTGGGCTTAAATAAACAACAACAATCAGGCATTTGAGTAGAGCAGAGCAGTGGAAATGAAATGAAATTACTTTGCAGTATTTTTAATAATATTTCTTTCAATTTCTGTAAATGACTGTTGGGGAGAGAATTCATGTATAATTTTCTGTGTAATAATATTACTATTCTGAGTCTGTAATACAAAAGTGTAGATAAGATGAATTAGTACAAGAAATGGGAATGCTTGAGTACAAGTTTGTAGAAAGGGTTAATTTGTAAAAAAAGAGAAATGTTACAAACACAAATGCTTTAAAGTAATTCTTACCTCAGTTTGGGAGTGAGCTAGATATCATGGGGAAGTTTTACATTTATTATTTTTATTTCTATTAAAATGTTGGTACTTATGCGGACACTACTTCACATAACATAAAAGGCCAACGAGTTATTTTATTGAACCAATACATTGGAATGTTAATAATCAGTTCAGCTTTTGCCAAGTAATATATAAAAGCATGTGTGCTTTTGTGTTGTTTTTCAGAATATTGCTTTGAAAGTGAATAATGTTATCAATACTATAATTGTTCACCATTCAGGTGAAATCTCTTGGAGATCATGAGTGGAATAGAACTCAGCAAATCGGAGTGCTAAGCAGCCACCCTTTTGAAAGTGACACAGAAATATCTGATATTGACGATGATGACAGAGAAACAATTTTTAGCTCAATGGATCTTCTCTCTCCAAGTGGTCATTCTGATGCCCAGACTCTAGCTATGATGCTTCAGGAACAATTGGATGCTATCAACAAAGAAATCAGGTGAGTTCAGTTATTCTGGTGGTGATAACTAGAAGACCTGGACATTAAAAATACGATCATCATATCAAAATCATTGGCATCGACTGGGAGGGTATTGGAACTGCAGAATTTCATACTTCACTCCACATCTACTGATTCAGAATGGCATTTTCACACCATCCCCTGGATGTCTGCATATATCCTATATGAAATTAGGGCAGCTTTTGTAAGGAACATACATGAAACATACAGACATGATATGAGGGGGATATGAAAGAATGAGGTAAAGATTAAATCTTCTCCAATGAATTTTAAAGCACTTTTTAAATTTAAATTTACTATTTAAATGGTATTGGTGGTGATAATACACTATCAAGGTACAGCTAACACTGCTGTAAAGCTACTAAACAACGTGCAAATTCATGTGCAGCCAGCTCTTTAAAAGTATTTAGACATTGGTGTGAAATTAACCATGACTGAATTCTTTCAAAATAGATATTTTAAA
>NW_006379128.1:0-1422 GCF_000327345.1 Myotis davidii | reverse complement strand
GTGTGTGTGTGTGTGTACGTGCACATGTGTACGTGTACGCACATGTGTCTGGTATCTAAAATCATAGCACTACTTTCTGTATCCACTGTTAACCCTGGTCATCACCCTTCAGTCTCCTACCTCCTCCTCTGATGCCACTCCCCTCAATGTATTCACAACATGACTCTTGGAGTAATCAGTCAAATCAAAATTCAGATCATCTCCTCCCTTTTCTCAAAAGCTTGCAGTGGATTTCCATTTCACTCAGAATAGAAGTTGAAGTTTTTAGAACTGTATAAAAGGCCTTCCATGACATAGTTGCAAGTTATCAAATTTATTATATCATCTACTATTTTCCTTTTCAATTATTCCTCTCAAGTCACATAGTTATCCTCATTATTTTATAAATGTCAGTGCTCCTTACTGAGAGAGTTTAGTCCATTTGTTCCCTCATCCTGCATCATCCCCCTGCTCACCCCAGATGTCAAAAAGTCCATTTTCAAATCTTTGCTTCAATATCTATAGGCAGAAAACTATAACCCCCAAAGTGTCTAAATGGGTTATAATGTCAAGAAGCCATATGCAACTAACCTTTTGTGACTAAGTTTTAGGGAGGTAGCCATTATAGTTTCCCTTTGCCCAAATAATTTACCTAATTATCTTTTTTCTTCATTATGTTTTAATGCTATGACTAAGTATTTAATAATTTTGTTATAAACTGTCTACTCCAGATAAAATCTCTCTGGACCAAGCTTTCTCACAATTAGATAAATGTATCTGAGCTTAAGCTAATTCAAACATGGTTTAATGTTATAGATTCTTCTTTCTCTTTAATTCTTTAATTTAGATTTCTTTCCTTTATATTTTTTACCTGCAAGTTTAATATGACATGCCTCAGTGTAGTTTTTTGGCATTTATCCTGTTTGGTATTTTCTGAGCTTCCCAAATCTGTAGTTAGGTGTCTGATATTAATGACGGGGAAATTCTTAGTCATTATTGCTTAATATTGCTTATTTTTCTTTCTCTCTTTCTTCTCCTCTCATAGTCCCTTTACATTTTTGTTATCCTTTTTGTAGTTTTCCCATATTTCTGGGATATTCTGTTCTGTGTTTTTGTCGGGGTTTTTTTCCGGCTTTTTTTTTTCTATTTGCTTTCCAGTGGTGAAAATTTCTATTTTCATGTCCTTGTCCAGTCTACTCATGAATTCATCAAAGGCCTTTTTTCAATTTCTATTATAGTGTTTTTATTTTATCTCTAGCATATCTTTTTCTTTCTTTCTTAGAATTTCCATATCTCTGCTAACATTTTCTATCTGTTCTTGTATGTTATCTACTTTTTCCATAGAGCCCTCAGCGTATTAATCATAGTTGTTTTAAATTCATGATCTGATAATTCCAATATATCTGCCATACCTGGGTCTGATCCTCCTGCTTGTTGTATCTC
>NW_006379127.1:0-1421 GCF_000327345.1 Myotis davidii | reverse complement strand
CAGGCTTTCCCAGTCCCTACTAAGGAGACCAGTAATGACAATAAAAAGTAAAACTTTAGTGATTCCTACAACCCAGGCATTTCAGGTGCAACTGAGACTTGGGACAGAGGGCTGCTTTAGAAGATCTGTAAGTGACTCAGTATAAGTAAAGCTAAGGACACGTGAGTAACGGTAGCATTTGAGCCAGGAAAGCAAGCAAGGGGCAGATTGTGGGGTGTCCTGTTTATCCTAGGAGAGTCAAAAAGCCTCTGAAAGATTTTGAACAAGGTGTATGCATGGCCACCTTTGCATCTTAGGGAAGTCACACGGATGTCTGGGTGGAGAATGGATTAGAAAGGAGCAAGGCTGGCTGCAGCGAGATAGCTAGGAAGCGTGTGTCGGAATCCAGGCCAGAAACAAAGAGGCCTGAAACTCCTACAAGGCACAGGTAGACACATTGGGACCAAACATTTAAAATTTAAAAATGGATATGCTGTGCTGACGTGGGCCAGAGGAGGAATTAGTGGACGTGGAGGAAGGTGTCTGGCTTGAAAGGCTACAGAGAGTGATGTGACTTAGTGAAAGGGTTGGGGAAGCTGTTCATTCTGAGAAGGTTGAATCAGAGGACCCAGCGGGACATTTAACCCCAGATGCAGACATGAGCAGCCCCAAATGAAGATGCCCCTTTGGACTCATCTTTTTCCACCAAAATAGCAACAGTGTGAGCTTAAATGCAGGCAGAGGAAAGGAGAGCACATCTTTAATGAGATGAGGAAATGTGAACTCAGAGAAAATCAGGAGAAGTGAAGGATGAGGACACTATGGAGGGAGAAGAGAAAGCTACAGTCAACATATGAAGAAATGACACTCACAGGAACCTGCCTAAGAATGATTAGATCAGGAAGGCCATTCCCACAGTTCTTGTATGGGCTCTATTCTCCTGTGGTTGAATGAGTTATAGATCTCTTCTCATTGGCAGCTGCTAAGATTCCTGCATTTCAGATCATCAGACTTTTGAAGTGAAATCAAATGAGTCTTCTGAAGCTTTTGAATGACATGGATCAGTTTTTGACATTTGACCATATTGCCCCAGGATAGAGCTGTTGTGTAGAAACTTCCAGAGTGGACTGGGCAGTAGTTTATAGAGGAAGCCATAGCAACCGGTGGGCACTACCAACTCGGCAGGATTTGTGCCCCAATCCGATGCCTTCCCATGGCGAGTATGAAAGTCCAATATGGAATTCAGCTGCCTTAGCAGATGCCACACTTTAGGCTCCCCTACAACCTTGAATCTTTTCTGGTCTAAGTTGCTTGGAGAGCAGCCAGCAAAAAATGACAGAACAAAAAGTTCCTGCAGGTAAACAAATGCATTCTCCCTAGGAAGCTTGCTGTTTTTATGGTTCAAATAACTGTTAGAGCAGCGGTTCTCAACCTGTGGGTCG
>NW_006379126.1:0-1421 GCF_000327345.1 Myotis davidii | reverse complement strand
CTTTCCCTTCTTATGAGGAGCTGGGGTTTCTCCACCAGCCACCGGGGGCTTTCTTTAGCTTCTGGATCTCCAGGCATGTCTGGGGTTGCTGGGGAGACTGGAGCAGTAGAAATGGATCAAGTGAATGTGCCCGGGTCCTGGAGGTGGCCTTTCCATGAAATAGCCACAGGTCCAGTTCTTTGGGCAATCCCTCTGTGCTCTGCATGCACCATCTCATTGGACCCTCACAACAGCCCTGTGGGGCAGTACCATCATTGCACCCATTTTACAGATGAACAAACTGAGGCTCAGAGAGGTGGAGTGGCATGCCTGAGGTCCCATCGCTGTCAGGCTGACCCACTGAAGAGTGGTAGCCATTGGGATCTGTTGTCTATTTGTTGGAGAATGAAGCTTCCTATTGATTTTGTTCCTCCAGAAAATGGTCAGCAGGTAGCCGACGTGCAAGTCAATGCCTGAAGAGGGCAGATGAGGAGGACTGCTGTGATGCCGCCAACTGGTGAGGGGTCAGGCTCTGTGGCCCATGCTAAGGGAGGATGAGGCTCCTCCTTAGGGGACAATGGTGAAGCCAAAGCAAGGATTGGGTTCCCTTGTTTCTCTTGCAGCAGCCTGAGTCCTAATCTTGCTGATCTTGGTCTTAGACTGAGCCTTGACCCTAGTCCCAAGCTGAGCCATGATCCTGGTCATACTCTAAATCCCATCCTTACTCACACACCTCGACTGAGCCTGGATCCTAGTAGCAGGCTGAGCTTTGGCCCCAATTATTAAGCCCTAAACTTAGTCACAGACTGAGCCCTGACCCTGACCTCAGACTGATCCCTGATCTTGATTATTTACAAAGCCCTGAACCCTGACTCTAGTCCTGGGCTCCGGTCAGTCTCTTTACATCTGCCACTGTTCCTAAGGTGAGAGGAGGGCAGAGTGAGGGGATAAGGAGGCCAGAGAAAGACCCCAAACCACAGGTGCCAGTCCCCTCTCCAAGGCCTTAGGCCCTGCAAGGTATTGTGGGAAAGAGCTTGGGCAGTAGTGCCTGGTGAAGAGCAGGTGCCAGCAAGGCTCTTTTTGCTGTTAATGGCCTAACTCCTTGTGGTCTCATTCCAGATGAATTTCCAGTTGCTTGACCATGTTTCCTTGCAGTATCTGCCCCTGGGAAGATGCTGCCACCATCCAACTGGACTGAAAGCCTGAGACCAGAAGAAACGCTCT
Organism: Myotis davidii; assembly: GCF_000327345.1. Lineage (NCBI taxonomy): Eukaryota > Metazoa > Chordata > Mammalia > Chiroptera > Vespertilionidae > Myotis > Myotis davidii. The sequence goes on along the minus strand of NW_006379126.1, from coordinate 218 downwards.
CAGCCACTCCTTGCCTTCACAGTTGAGACAGCAGTCTATGCTCATCACCCGTCCCCCTACCCCCACCCCCAACAATAAAGGCCACTTCTGCATCCTCCCGTGTGACATGTTGCAGTCCTTCCATTTGGGATTTGCGGAGGGAGGTGCTAGTAGGGTAGCAGAGATCTGGGTCAAGAACTGAAAGGGCCCTAGCTGGCTTGGCTCAGTGGTTAGAGTGT
>NW_006379125.1:0-1422 GCF_000327345.1 Myotis davidii | reverse complement strand
ATATATATATATACTGTATATCTCTTTCCTAGCTCTGTCTACTGAGAGGACCTGGGAGAAGACACACTGCACTCATATACCAATAACAACGAACTCGTATCCTGACTTCTAAATATCCTCCTCCACAAAAAAGAAACAGGGTTTTTAGAGAGATAGCTGACATCAGGTTCTGAAAGTCAAGTAAAAACTGAAAAACTTACAGATTGAAGGAGACTAAAAAAGCAACTAGGCATGAGGTGTGGCTCTAAACCAGACAACCTTTGCCATAAAGGGCTCAGGCTGCACCACTCTAAAGAGGTCTGAACACTCAACAGTAAAGCATACCAGTGTCGACTTTCTGATTTTGAACACCGTATTGTGATTATATTGGAGAATGTCCTTATTTGTAGAGATATACAATAAAGTATTTGGAGATGCTGAGGCATCATGTCAAGCAAATATTTTCAAATGATTTAGGAACACTTTTAATATTGTATGTGTCATAATACATTTGTAATAAGAATGTTATTAATTGCAGGTGACATTCCAAACTAAAGTCAAACAAAGCTCGCATTTCCTTAAATGTCTTTACCAACACTTTCCTAGCTTTTCAGTTTTATTTCACTGTGAAACTAAAGGAACTTAACTGCTTATTAGAATATGAAAATTATATCAATAAAGTACTACCCGCTATACAAAAGAAAGGTCTGAATATCTGCATGAATCTTATATTGCTCAGGTTCTAAAGCCTATGAATTCTCACTCCCAGATTTAAACACCATCCTGTGTATAATGGCATCAAGAGACACTAAAAAATCAAAACAGATTTAAGTGACACTGTAAAGATTTACTGAAAACTCTAAAACAAATCTTAAAAAGTCCTAGAATATTCGCTAAAATATAAACTTCCTGTAAACAATTTCTAAACACTTCAAGTGCCTGTCCACAGCGGTTCCTAGCTTCCCGCCACAGGTTCTCCCTCCCTCTGTCTTCCATGGTCAGTCTCTGGCCTTCTCTGTCTGCTGATACCCAGTGGTTCATGGTAGGGGCTGAGCCTTCCTTGGGCCCTCAGAGCACCCTGAACTGCCCTGTGGCCTGACAGAACCTCATCTAGTAAAATCTTTACTTCACAGGCATCGCAAAGGCTGGAATGCATCTTAGTCATCTTTGTAGCCTCTGGACTTTGCACTAACTCACGTTCAAATCTGTCCAAAAAGAAGTCATTTCATATTGTTGGACAGTGCTATGCTGGATTGGATCCTGGAACAGGTAATAGGCAACGGAAAAACAAGTGAAATCCAAATAATGTGAGTGAGTGGTTTAGTGAGGACTAGTGTGTGTACCAATTCTAATTTCTTAGTTTTCATGACACGTCAACATTAGGGGAAGCTAGGTAATGGGTATATGAGAACTCTCTATGCCAGTGGTTCTCAACCTTCCTAA
>NW_006379124.1:0-1421 GCF_000327345.1 Myotis davidii | reverse complement strand
TGACACATAGAGACATTTTCTAGAAATTTGAACAACACACTCCAACAGTCTCAGTAAGGGTGTATTATGTACCAGAAGCTGTACTAAGTTCTTCACATGAATTTTCTCCACCTCGCCATTGATCTACAAGATACTATCTTTGTTTTATGCATAAAGAAGCTAAATTCTAGAGAGAGTATATAATATGCTCAAGATCACAGAGCAAGGAGACATGACCACACCTGAACTGAGGCAACATAAATGTCAATCTTACTTTCTTGATCACTAACCTGTACCCCCTGTTATGTTGGTGGCTTTTTCTCAAATTCAATTGCTTCTTTGTGCACCTGACTATTGCCTAACATGCTATGAGGTTTACAGAATTATGTTTTCTGGAAGGCCAAAGAATTCAGGCAAGACACAACCAGAGATGAGAGTTCCAGTTGTTAGGCTTTAAGAGGAGTCAGACACATCTGATGTTGGATTGAAGAGGTAGGGTAGAAACCTGCAAAGCAAAGGGAGAAAGGTAGGTTCTTTGGAAACTAGGCGGTGCTATAGATAATTAGATATCCATATGCGACGAATCAAATACGTCTTTGAAAGCTCAGAAAGAAGTTTTAAATGGGAGCTAGCGGAAGTGTTGAATCCAGCAAAAGGTAATGAAGCGTTAGGGATCATGGGGTGTTATCCCCTGGGGTTACAGGAAAATGGAAGTGATGAAAAGCAACACAATTATTGCATTCATAGAAATTATCTTTTCTCAATATTTTGCTAGATTATTAGAAAGATGGGCAAATAGATACTTTCCTTTGAATCTACTTAGCATCCACCAGAACTTTGCCTAAAAGTTCCCACTAGAACTGAGCCAAGCTAGGTATAAAATTATAAGGTGATTATTTGAGATATGCTTCTTTAATCATCGTCGTTTGGACACTGAGCATTTTATGGCACAAATATACTTAAACTCCTGGATGACTGCATTTTTTTGAATTTAGAATCTATGAAGCAAAAAGTCTTGGTGAGAACACAGTTTATCCTGTGACTGATGTTAAAAGATGAACTAGATCAAATGACATTTCTGGAAGCCATAGGATTCGGAGAACCAATTCATGGAAATTCTCATTGATACTGTAGTATTTTATGTTTCCTGTAGATTATGTTTTAGGATCTGAAGCACTTTGTGCTATATTAAGGCTAGAGCATTTCCATGGGAAAGGTTGGACACATTTTTACTTGTTTTTGTTTTGGCTGGTTGGATTGGTCTGCTCAGCTCAGTTGGTGGAGTCTACGATGTACATCCTCTTCCCCCGCTCACCTGAAAAGTCCATGTTATGAAGTATATAATTTTATAATATTTTTAGGGAAGAATTAGCTATTCCCCAATAGTTATAGAAGGGATTTCAATGAGCAAAAGGCCATAGAGGGCACTGTTCTTTGTGGTC
>NW_006379123.1:0-1421 GCF_000327345.1 Myotis davidii | reverse complement strand
TCAAATTTAACTGGGAACCCTGTAGTTTAATTTGCTAACTCTAATAACCCTCGCTGCTAAACTTTCTGCAGGTCATAGGACAGCGCTCCACAGCAAAGCGTGGTCTACCCCAATTGAGAATAGTAGTTAAGTTGATAAACCCTGCCCTAAGGGGAGTATAGATCTTTGCACATTCTCCTAGAGGAATGGAAACATTGCGTAGATGTTAAAATACATTTTCCTTAGTCAGACTTTTAAGATGAGTTAGCTGACAGTTAATTTCAGGTCAAAACCTTTGGCCTCGGCCTAGCTTATTTATGTCTGTGATGCTGATGAGAGCTCGAGTCCTGTTGCCAACAAACAAGTGACAAAGGGGACCATGTATAGGAAGCTCCTTGAACGTCCCCACTGCTCTTTAAATATCTTCTGTCCCTACCAATAGTTTGTCAGTTGCTACCTCCTGCCTCGCCTGGTTATGTGGAGAGATTTATCTCACAAACAGTTAATCCAGAAACGTTTACCCAGACTGACATTGACTAAGGTGATTTGGACAATAAAAAAGAGGCAGAAAATAGAGGCTGTGATTCTAAGGGCCTTGCATTTCAGTGGCAGAAGTATCTCAAGGGAAGGATACTCCGTGTCTTCACGTGGGATTGAGTAAAGGTCAGGGGTTGACTGAAGGACACGCTGGAACAGAGAGCTGGGCTAAGTCCATTTTCCAAAGGAGAGGCTGTGAGTCTGGGCAGTTGTTGGGCTCCGGGGGCATGTGGTCTTTCCAAGCAGGGAGTCCCAGCTGGCACATGGCTCTGGACGAGGGTGGCATAAAAGGCTTGATGAAAAGTCAGAATTTTAATCCCTCTTTCTCAAACTAAACTCCCTTTACTTCTCTAGCTGCCTGTTGCCAAGGTCCACATCACACTGCTTTTTCAAATAATTTTATTAGACACTTCTTCATGTAATAGGAGCCAAATAGTACACCACAAAGAAAATATTCTCTAAGTAGAGCTGAAAGAGTCCACAATGTAAACTCCCTCGTGAAACTATCGGTGGGTTAATCCCTCACCTCCACCTGCTTCCCAGGCCTACCTAGAATGAGGTAAAGATGGTTTATTGGTGTCTTCAGTTATTGTCCAGAGGATATGCATTGCATTAAAAGAAACTGCAGAGGGTGCATTACTAACCAGAAAATGGCACAGGAAATGGGAAAATCAGCTGCCAGCTGCTGTCCTTAGCTAAATTGCTGTTTACGAAGGTGGAAGATGCTCTCTACCCAGTGCTGGCTCACCTGAGGTTCCACAAACATCTGTCTTATTCTTAACCCATATTCAACTTTTTTTCCCTTTCCTTAGTCATTTCTTAGTTGTGGGGAGGTGGCCCCTGCATTTCCAACTTCTTCATGCCACAGAGGGGAAAAGAAAGAAAAGAAAGAAAGGAAGAAAGGA
>NW_006379122.1:0-1421 GCF_000327345.1 Myotis davidii | reverse complement strand
TTTTTTTTCTGCCAGTACCATGCTGTTTTTATTATTGTCGCTTTGTAATATAACTTGAAGTCAGGGAGTATGATACTTTCCGCTTTGTTCTTTGAGGATCATGTTTTTTGTAAGTCTCACAATTCCATAGACATTCTGGATAGTATTTCAACATCATTGAGATATTGCCAATGACCTGATTTGATAATTTTTGACACTTTCAGAATTGATAGTTAATTCATCATTATGATTCAGACTATATTTATATGTTCTGGAGGTTTAGCACATATTCTAGAAAACCAGGCTGCCTGGCTTTAAATCCTAGGCCTGCCTTTTAAGAGCTTGTAACCATAAGCATCTAGCTTAAATTCTTTGCCTCTCTATCTGAAATTGTAAAATGTAGGTAATAATAATAATAATACCTAAATCGTGGTTGTTATGAAGATTGAATCAGATAATATGCATCAGTGAAGGTAAAGAGACAGGTAGATGATGGGGATATAGAATCTAGTCAGTAAAATAGTTATGCCTGTAGCAACTTAAATTTTATTTTAAAATGCTGTTTCAGCCTTGGCTCAATATTACTTAAGCATTGGTACTTTGTGAGTAAAGAGTCCTTATCAAGAACAGTATATTGAATATGCTTAATTAGCATACATTTTGGATAGACTAAAACCAAAACTCCAAAGCCTTAGTTGGCTTGAAAATGACACCAGATTTAGCAAATGAGTTAGAGAAGATGAAATAGAAAGTAACACATTTATAGAATATGCATAGGCAGTGGAGTGTTTGATTCACTTCACTACTTCTGTGCAATTTAGTTTGTTATAGTCAGAGAAACTGTCCATATTTTAAATGGTTCTTTGGCATCTTAGCATTAAAAACATTTGCAAACAAACCAACAGTGGGTGGGGGTGGAGAAATGCTAAAAGATGCTTTGTCAGGATTTGAGTTGTCAGGAATAACAGGCCGATTGACTGGGGCTAGGACCATCTTTGGGTGGAAGGAGCTCGGTCACCTGACTGATGGAAAAGCAGCCGTGGGTAAGTCACTGGGACTCAGGGCTCTTGAGCCAGATGACAAAGCCACCAACATGTCCAGCTAGTCTTTTCTTCGTGTGCTATTTCTTATTTGCCTTAACAACCACACCATTCAATTAGTGGTTTCATATCTGTTTGGATAAGTTTGTTCACATAACATGAAATATATTTGCAGGGTGATGGGTGAAGAAATGTCTAGTTCTTTAAACTTAACTTCGTGAGTGCTTCAGTGTCCTCAGGGCAGTCTTTGCTCACACAGCTGATGCTGATGTGAATCTTCAGGCACCCACTGCTGCTGACTATAGTTCGCAGGCTTTGGTGTGTCCCCAGAGTTTGGACAACCCTCTTGGGCTACTAGGTGATAGGTGATGAAATGCAATATCTAGAACACAATTTTTTTTT
>NW_006379121.1:0-1421 GCF_000327345.1 Myotis davidii | reverse complement strand
AAAGTTACCAGACTTTAAAGACAGGGTGAGAAGAGTATTTCCTTTATCGCAGACATCCGTGATGGACCTCCAGCAAGAGTGAGACTTGGAGCAGACTTTCTTTGATCATTTCACCAACGTCTCATGAGTTCAGCATAGGGTGATGACTGAGTATTTTAACTGTTCCAAGCAGTTCCAATCAATTTATCAAGCTTCTAAAATACTTATGTAAGTTGATATCTCAATGGAAAAGACCAAATATAAATAGTCACCTAGGGGAAATCTTTATAGTGATGGAATGTATTAAAAAGCTAACATAGAATAAGAAATACAGATAAAATGTCCAGAAAATGGCATATGTACCCACCCTGGTGGTATTTACCTGTGTGCATGAAAAAGTTTTGAGGGTTTCATGACCCAATAATGTTTCTATACCCACTAGTATTTAAACCTCAGAAATCACTGGTAATAGGGAAAACTCCCTGGGAACTTGAAAAGGACAAATTTTATTAAACCATTTTCAAAGAAGAATCAGTGGGGCCCAATAATCACCAACCAATAAACAGAAGCATTGTCTTCTAGAAGGCAAATAAAACCATCAAACAACTAATTGTCACCTAAAAGAACATGAAATATTATGTAAGGAGAAAACAGAGCTTCATGAAGCATAAATGTCAACAAGCCCATTTAAATTAATGGGCTGTTTATTCTAAATATGCAGTGTAGCAGGAAACCAATCTTATCAGGTTGGTAGACAGATTTAGCCTGCTGCAATGGTTGTTAAGTTGGCTATTTCTCAGACAGGGCCTCACAGTCTGATTTTTACATTGGGAAACTTGCTTACTGATGGTGAAACAGTTCAGAATGTAGCACAGATAAAATCTTTTAGCTAGTCAGAGACCTATATGCTACCAATTTTCTGAGTGTGATAACCACCAACCATAAAATTTTCTTACTGTTGGTTTTTATTTTTAATGTAAGACTCCTACCCACCCTTGTTTCTGCCACCTATCTTTTCTGCAGATGATAACATCAAGTATTCGCATGAAGTGTCCTACCCTCTGGTAGCTGTTTTATTTTACAGTTAGTTGTTTTATTTTACAAAAACACTGGGTTAATATTTATTAATAAGAATGCTAGCTAATAAAAATGACCTATCACTAGAGCCCCTCAAAGGTTATTGTCAGTTCTAAATGAAAATATTTGTTAAATGAGTGCAAATGCAAATTTTGACCACAAACTAGGGCCAAAACCCCATTAGTTGCCTTAAATATTTTATCATATTTCATATTCACAACAGCCCTGTCATGTGGTCATTCTTTATCCCAACTTCAGATATAATCTTTCTCAGAATATTAGTAATACCTGCTTATTACAGAGAACATGGAAAATGCAAGAAACACAAAGAAAAAAATCAGGCACCTTTCACCATTTTTTTTTTT
>NW_006379120.1:0-1421 GCF_000327345.1 Myotis davidii | reverse complement strand
TGTGAACTATGGATTTTAGGGGATAGATGTGTCAATACAGATTTATCAACTGGAATGAATGTACCACTCTGGTGGAGTATATTAAAAATGGCGAAGACTATACCTGTTGGGGTGGAGGGCGCGTGGAAAATCTCTGTACCTTCTCAATTTTGCTATGAACACAAAACTGCTCTAAAAATTTTCTTATGAACAAAAAAGTGTTTTTCCAACTTAGACCTAATATGCATCTCCTTTTGGTTTCAGTTAATTATACTCCATTGCTCTGTGGGTAGAAATTTTATAAACTATACCTTGTTTGGCAGAAAGATAAAAATCTCTTCCCCTGGTAAGTGCTAAAAGCCTTTCTTTGTGTACCAAGGTGAATGTAGGACTCATTGACACAAACGTTTGGTCTTTGAGTGGAGTGGTGCCCAGCTGTTGGAGATCAAATGCAAATGACACCAACGCTGGGAGTCAGGCTTCTAGAATTGCATCTTTAGTCCTTTATTTGAACAAGAGTTCTATTACTGCTGCTGCCACACTCCTCTGCGCCCCAACAAGATCATCAAAGCTCTTACATTCTGACCCTCAAAGTAATTTCTTGAAATAGTTCCAGGCAAAGTGACTCCGTTGCAAATTGGACATTCATTGTTTCTGAATAGTTCCTCTGCAACATTTTAACTTCTGTAGCATGGTACTTAGAAGGCATGCATTTCAATAAGGAATCCTGATGGGTTCTTCATCTGAAATTCACACAAAAACACCACATCGCCAGTAGTGAACGACCTCTGCCCTTCAACTATTGATTATGTTTCCTGATTTATTTTCTCTCTCTTCCTATCCTCTAGCTAAAATCACCCTTCCTAACCCCAAGATTATTTCGTCCAACAAGTGACCTTGCTATTATTTCTTGCAGGCATAAAGATTTCAACATCTCCATAGATTAATTTGGTGGCTCTCAAGTATTTTTTTTATTCTTATAAATTGTCAAGGTTTTCCAAGTAGGATTCTTCTTTCGATAAGCAGTAAATGTTGTGACTCCTTTAAGCATAACCAAAAAAAATGCATCTCTTCTTATTGTGTTTATACATTTTGGCCAAATATTATCATATTGCAGTTAAATAGATTATATAGTTGACTGGATTGCACAGAAGGAGGATTTTTTTCTGGTGCATATGAATATAAAAAATGCTTTCTGCAAGTTATCTAGTCTGAATCATGTTTTTTTTTTTATTGTTACTCTTTTCAAAGATAACAAAGCAAGTTGGCTGAACTGTTAGAAATAATTTAGACCTAGAAGGATGTGTGTAAGTGATTTTGCAGATTTCACAGGCACTGCTTCTCATTTTTAGCTCTTTCCTTAGTTCTTTGTATCCCCAGGTCTTCTCAACCTTTTAGGAATAAATTAAATGGCACCCAATCAGAAAGGCCTTTCCTAGAAA
>NW_006379119.1:0-1421 GCF_000327345.1 Myotis davidii | reverse complement strand
GAAAGCTGCAAAAAAAAATACCCAAAGAGCACCGTATCCAACTGAAACACATTTGTCATAATTCAGTGGCAATGAGTCTGCCCCCAAGAAAATGATGTATTCTTATTTTTTCCTAGACAGTGAGAATTGTGTAGTTAACCAGTTTCCCTTTAGCTTTGATCACAGAGAAGGTCAGAAACAAATTTAGAGCTTAATCATGTGAGATATTATAGTGTATTTTTCCCTCCTGGTATAATTTACTCTATTTTGACTTTTCCTGCTGTTGATTTTATTTATATTTGGCTAACTAAGCATCTTTCCTACTGGATTTTCTAGAAAACTAGTTCTTATATAAGTTAATAAATGTTTTATGAAAAAAACCCACCATATTCCTATTAAGATATGCTTGGGAAATGTTGCATAATAACATTTTAAAGTGCTACTATCTTTAAACTTGAAAATAACTTCTCCAAATATTCCTTTTAAAAGGTTTTCCAGGGGCCAAGATGCTTACTTTATGCCCTATAGACTTGACCTTAACACCTTAAGATGTGTTCCTGCTTTCAGTTGACTGAAAAACAATTCTTCACACTTTATCAGCTTTTGACAACATGCACTTATGGGCCTGAGTGATCCAAAATAGATTAATGAGGCACTAAAGTACTTCATGAATAATGGAGCATTTTAAATTTTATTTTGTTTTTTAATTCATTTAACTGCAATCCATTTAACAGCTGCAACACTCCCTCCTGAACATATTAAATGTCATATTACACTGAAGTTTTATTAATTCATTATGTTTCAATTCATTTATAATTTATTCATTTTATTAATTTATTCACTGAATTGAGTTTTACCCTACAAACACTCTAGAAATCAATAATTTTATGGATTTCTATGTTCAACAAAATAACTTTTCATCAGATTAAACAGGGAATTTGTAATCTATAAGCAAGAACAACATTGGCATAATACAAAAATACAGTTATCATTTCAATGGGCACAGGATAATAGGCATACACTCAATATTTTTTATTCTGTCTCCCTTAGAAGGTAGAGATGAATAATCAAAGATGGTCTGAGTCATTCTACATCTTTCCCCTTTTGTTATCTTCATCATCCATTACGAACATTTAAGCACTCTTTTAAAGCACATGCCCTACCCTCTCCTCACTAATCAAAATAATAAATATCTTAATAAACTAATTCACACCTCTGTCCCATATGTTCCTAGCTAGACTAATGAGGACTCATGGTGGAAATTTGAGCATCCACATCCATCATAAAGAAATGTGTAAATAATATCTGGCAGACTAAGTGGGGGCAGATCTTTCTTTACCCATGAAATGATGAGGTTTGGCCAGTCGTCTATGTCGAAGTCTGCTCTGGCTCCTTAAGAGTCTTTTTAAAAAATAGTTTCCTTCTCAACAGGTTAGAACTTT
>NW_006379118.1:0-1421 GCF_000327345.1 Myotis davidii | reverse complement strand
GTTTCTTTTTAATCCTAAAAGAAGGATATAGTTCATTTCAAAGTATAGAACAAACGTAACTACTTATACATTAACAAAATAGTTGTCTATAAACATTCAGTCTATAAACATTTTCAAGACTTCTTCCTTGTTTCCTTAATGGTTCTCTCTTTCTGATCCTGAAATGCTGGCCCTTCCCATCCTAAGCTCAATGTTCTTCCCACTCTCCAGATGCTTAATGAGCTCATCAACTCTTACGGTTTTAACTGCCATCTCTATATGACCCCTACATAGTTATGCCTAGCCCAGACCTCAACCCAGAGATTCTCACTCAGCTCCACCTTCTAGACATCCCCACCTGAATGGCCTACAGAACGTTCTGGACTTCTTTATCTGGATTTAGCCTCCACCAGGCACCCTTCCTTGATTGCCTCTCCCCATGTTGTTAGATGGACCTTCTTTCCCATAATCTCATTGTACTTAACACAATATATTATCTTTATCTGCTTTGTGTCCATCTCCTGTAATAGAATTCGAAGCCATTAAAGGCACAGCACCTAATTCAGCATGCCTTCAATGTCTGTTGGATTGAATGCATGTGTAAATGAATGAACAAATTGGTTCCTGTCCCCACGCTGGTTCTTAGTGTTCATCAGATTAGTTAGTATATAGCATCCCCTTGCAAGAAATTAAAAGAACCTTATCACGAGCAGAATCAGAACCCTGAAGAGGCATGGCCATCTGTCAAATGACCCATAGAATAACCTCAACTCCTTGCCCTGCATTTGGAAGGAATAAGGAAGCCAAGGAGTGAAAGAAGCCAGCCATCGTGGAAAACTGAAGAAAAGGCAGAAGGAACGTGCTTCTTCTCACTGTCATTTTTAATTGTTCCAATAAATCAAACAATCATTTTGTAACGGGGTGCTGACAGTGTGCTTTTTCCCAGGCAAGGTTTTCCCAGGCTGTTTAGAAGTGGTGAAACGCAATTCAAAAAAATAAATTATTTGGCTGTCCAAGGGGCTTGAGAGGCAGAACTGGATTTTGTAATTTTCAACATATTGTCTATTAGGCAACCAGGCCATACCAATTTTCACGAGTTTAGTTACTTTTATAAAATATTTTTACAAAACATATAATCAAGAATGGTAGAAAGTTACTAAAAGATTTAAATTAATAATGATTCAGAGAATAAGTAGCAATGTATGCCACTTATAACCACAAAAACCCTGATACTGAGAAGTTTCATTAGTCCAGAACAGGGATTTGCAAACTTTTTCTATAAAGGACCAGACGGTAAATATTTTAGGCTTTGCAAGTGAAGGGGTACAGAACAGCCCTCCCCAAGGTGTGCCACTTTGGCATGAGAATTATTTTGAGCTAAAGGCAATTGAGACCCCGCGGGCTCATGGGAAACTTTTACCTCTCCCTTAAAGAATTTAAAT
>NW_006379117.1:0-1421 GCF_000327345.1 Myotis davidii | reverse complement strand
GTGTATCTTCTTTTTATTATTTTTTGAATCTTCTCTCTATGGAAATGCAGAGAAAAATAAGTCTTGGCACAGTGTTGCAAAATTCTACAGAGAGGTTATTTAGCTGTTCCCATTTCTGCATCTCTAGGTAGCATAATAGACATCCATACAGGAGTTTTTGCAGTGGCAAGATGTGAATTCTGTATGAAATTGAAAGTGCCTCTCTGTACCGAGAGGAAAGAGCTGTTCCAGATAATCACTGCTGCCGGGTACTGGGAAGCAGATGAGCATCATGGAGCAATAGATGTGAGAGTGGTTTTCTGTGAGTCAAATGTGGAACAGAGCTTTTCTTCATCTACCAGCATGGCCTAGCCCCTCCCTCACAGGCCACTAGCAATTCACTTAATTTGTCATAATGTACAAATATCTCCTCTAATGGGTGAGGCTCTTGTATAGAAGTTAGTTGTTTTACCTGAAAAGATTTTGTCCATTTCTGTCTTAGTTTGAGCTGCTATAGCAGAATACCATAGACCGGATGGCTTAAAACAATGGAAATGTATTCCTCTCAGTTCTGAAGGCTGGAATATCCAAGACCAAGGTGCCAGCAGGTTCTGGTTCAAAGATGGCCATCTTCTCCCTGTGTCCTTACAGAGCAAGGGGCAAGAGAGTTATTTGGGGTCCTTTTTATAAAAGCACTAATCTCATTCATGAGGGCTTCACCATCTTGACCTGATCATCTCCAAGAGACTCCATCTCCTAATACCATCACCTTGGGGGTTAGAATTCCAATATATGAATTGTGGGTCCAAATATTTAGTCTATAATAGTCCTAATTTCCTAAAAGCACCTACTTGTCATTACGGTCTTAACTTCAAAAGTTCCCGAGGAGTCTATCATCCTAAACAAAGTTAAGTTACATTTGTGCATACAATCATGTGTCTTACATTTCTGTTTTAAGCAATTTACTCAATTTGTAACTAAATAATTATTCATATTACTTTTAATTTCTTGTATTTTGCTTCTGCCCAACAGTTAGGTGTCATGAGGGCCACATCTGGGTCTTATTTAACACCTGAACTACAATAAGTGCTCCACAAACATTTTGTAATGAAAGTAGTTTAATGGCATTTACCAGCTCAATGGCAGGCAGAGACCTGCTTCCTTGGCAGATGAAAAGTGCAGTAAATGGAAGTAGAAAGAGAATTTGGTCTGGAATTGAATCTTTTGGGGTCAAGTTCTGGCTCTTCAACTGTAACATCATGACACTTCTTTTCAAACAGACAATTCCTGTTTTCAAAAGTGATTTAGAAACTCTAAAATGTAGGCAAGGCTTTTAAATTTTCTTTTGCTAATTTTTACTGAGGTATAATTGATAAATAAAATTATATATAGGTATCACAAAAATGTATACACACTTTGAATAATTCTAAAGGCAGTGTTTA
>NW_006379116.1:0-1421 GCF_000327345.1 Myotis davidii | reverse complement strand
ACTTATATGTGTTCCCCAAAAGGCTGTGAGCTCCTTTAGAATAAAATTCTTATCTCATTCATGTTTAAATCTGTAGTGCTGATAATAAAGACCAATACACAGTCAGTGATAAAAATGCTTTATTAAATGAGTGATAAATGACCAATGATGCAAAAATATTTTCTGTAAAAATACTTCTGGAAGAATATTTGTATAGGTCTTATCTAATGCTCTGTTCAATAATTGTTGCTTATTGCTATAGGTCGTACAGTCCCCAAACTTTCAGTGCCTCAGGCAATTTGAAAAAGATAACTGTGTGTCTGTCATTCAGAAGCTGGAAGTCTAAATATTTCCATGACCTTACTATCTTATTGCCGTCTTGGAAATCAGCAATCATTTATGCTTTTGTGTCTTATTTCCATATCGCAGGGTTTTTTTGATTTATCAAAACGCAATGTTAAAAATAAAATGTAAACTGACTGTCAGTGGAACCTGTCAGAGAGATATAAAAGTGTCTTCAGGATGTAAATAGAAAGATAATGAAAAAGGGGAGGCTGAGTGTGGGGATGGGGCTCAGAGGAGGAACTTCAGATGCCAGTGCTGTTGTCTGGCTCAGTATGACCAGCTCAATTATCATCAGAAGGAGGTGGGTGAGTAGAATGTTAATTACTTTCACCGTTTCTCTGATTTAGGCTGTATAATCAGCACCAGTAGTAATAAAACCAGTAGAGACAAAACTGCTCTGTGAAGAAATTCATGAACCTAAAATAAGCTAATAAGATGAACATGACTAATTGTATTTCTTGGAAGAACACAGCCAGTCTGAGTAACAACCAGGGTGACCTAATGAATGGGGAGTGCTGTGCCCACATTCCTATCTCAAGCTAACAAATTGCATTTATACGGCTTCCACAAAGCATTTTTCCAGACGCTTCTGAGTTATATGGATGGAGACAATCTTACGACTGAGTGCTTTTCTGAGTAACACAGAGTTGTAGAGGTAGATAGAAAAGCACACAAAGAAATATTAGAAAGCACAATCCAAATTATCAATGAATGCATGAAGTTTTGTTTGAAGAGAGTTAAATTAGAAAAGTGTTTTCTATTTACCCAGTAGTTACCACTTCTGTGGTTCTTGATTCTTTGTGTGGGTTCAGATTGCTTTTTTAAAAACTTTTATTGTGGACATTATTATAGATGTCCTCCATTTCCTCCCTTTTGTACCCCTCCACCCAGATCCCACCCTTCTCTCCCTCCCCTCCTTCTGGCCCTCACCACATTGTTATCTGTGTCAATGGGCTGTGCATACATGTTCTTTAGCTAATTTCTTTGCCTTGTTTCATCCTGTCTGCTTCTCCCACCCACTCTCTAACCTCTGTCAGTGTGTTCCATGTATCCATGTCTTTGGGTCTATTTTGTGCATCAATTTATTTTGTTCATTA
>NW_006379115.1:0-1420 GCF_000327345.1 Myotis davidii | reverse complement strand
TTGACCATGGGGAGTCCATCTCAGCAGATAAATCCCTTCTCAGGTTTCACAACAAATGAACCTTTCCTTTTGGGGTCCACACCAGGCATCTTAGAGAATTTTTCTGTGAGGGCTCCCATGTCCTTCCACCTCTCAAGGTGGCTTTCTCCTCCCACCCCTTCATGCTGGTCTCTGGTCTTCAGCTTTCCCCGTGCTTCACTCATGGCCAGCCTTAGGGTTGGCATTCTTTCTCACGTTCCTCATTAGTGATTATGTTGCTATGATCCTTACTGTTCTTCTCCTTGACTCACTGACTTAGAAAGCTTATACCCTCATACTTTATTTCCTAGGACACCAAGCTGCACTGATTCTTAGTTTCTCATTGTTCTTTCAGCAATCCAGCATTCTATTTTCCATTTCTTTCTCGTCCCCTAGTTCTCTAGTCACCAAGTTCATTCTACTTGAGGGCAATTGGGAAGATAATCTGAGTGCTGTGCCCCACACCGTAGTTAGAACCCTAAGCCAACCTCAGTCACCTTGCCTTTCCCTCCCCATTAGGAGCCTGGATGTCAAGGAGTGGCCTCTATTCCAGGAGAGCTCTCTTTCTGGACTTCAGTCCTCAGCCTCATCATGTCTAGTCACTGTATTTTTCCTCAGGCCACTTGGGCCTCCAGGCAGGCCCAGACATAACTAAATTCTTGGTTTCAAATGATTTAGGACCTTGCTGTGAGACCATTGCTTCCTATTTTTTGTGCCTTTTCTCAGGTGTTCTCACTTCAATAGTCATCTGTCAGATCTTGTTAACACTCCGAAAATCAGCTCTTGTCTTTTTGTTGCCCCCACCTGTACCCATTCAACTCCTGAATAATATAATACCCTCATTTTTCTGACTTCTATGATGAGTGTTTCTATACTATTTTTCCCCTAGGACATAGGGCCCCATAATTAGGTTGAATGAGGTCATATACATCCCTGTGATGAGATGTGCCAGACTGCTGCACCTGGAAGCACTTTCATTCCACATCCGATGGTTCCAGATTGAGATATTCCTACCTTTGCTGATGAGCCTGGGAGTATTTTGGCATAAGAGGAAGATAATATGAACTGCTTTTATGTTTCATCTAAAGAGAAGTAAACAGTAAACTACATGGTCTCTATGTCTTGACAGTGTTGCCTTTAGTTTGAATGACAAAGGTACCTTCACACACATGGCCCATGAGGGATCCTGGAGGAATGACAGTCATTTGGTCACTGATTATCTGAATCCCTATTTGGTCACTATGTTTGTCTAGTTAAGCAGATTACAGGTTATGTTATTTGACTTTACTAAACTAAACCTCACCACATGGTTCAGTGGCATACAAACATGGCTGCAAAAAGATCACCAATTAAGATAGTACTAATAATTCCGGCAAAAGGAAAAGAAAAGATGGTGCTGACT
>NW_006379114.1:0-1420 GCF_000327345.1 Myotis davidii | reverse complement strand
ATCTATCTATCTGTCATCTATCATCTATCTATCCATCAATCAACATAATTCTTGCACATTCCCTGCTCCTCATACTATGACCTTCTGATGGATATAACAGGTGGTTTTTCTACTTTGATAAGCTTATTTTTGTAAATTAAAAGGATGACATGCAATATGTAGGCCTGTAATACCCAACCAGACATTGTAATAAAAGAACCCACAATAACAGTATGCTTGCATTCAGGGTCAAGAGCAGAAGACATATCAACGTAAATTGAACTACATCCACCTTTTATAGAATAAATTTTTACCCCACAAGGTCAATTTTGAATGGCATTGCCTTTAATGCTTGTTTTATGATAGCATTTTGAACCCAGTTTCAAAAAACTTGTAGTCAGAATATTTCATACAAGAAAAGCTTGAAATATTTGCTTATGTATTTTAATGAATAAAATCATTAAAGAAATAATCATGTTGTTTCTTTCAGAGGCAAACTTAAACACCCTTCGAAGTGTTTCATATTTCTATACAGCTTGATGACATATTGCCTGGAAGATGTATTGCCCTAATGTTTCTAAGTCTAGTTTTCTTCTAGACCATTTACCCAATACAGTACTGGGTCTCATGAAACTTCTGAATAATCTATGCTTCTAAATCCCACAATTCCAACTCTATAGTCTGCTGGATAGATGCCAACTGAATTGACTCCTTAGATACTGATCAAATGTTGAAGCTTTTCAGTATATTTCTCCTTTGGAAATGTCTTATAACATATAAAGTTTGGCTACACAATGTTATGTTTCAGCCAATGTCAGTGTAAAACAAATATTTTAACAGAGGTTGGAATCACTGGCCCATATAGTACTACTTCAACCAAATATAACTGTATTCATCTGTGGATCATTAGCTGTGTTTCCAACTATTTATGTGGCCTACATAATATAATTCTTGTTTAGCAAGAGAACAAATGAGTCAGACACTTGCATGTGAGTTCTTCCTGAAACCACACATCCTGAGCTGAGAAGCAGAGCTGTGCAATCTCCGTCATCCTTCAACTACTTATCATGTAGAAATTCTCTTGAGAAAGTCTCTTATAACTAAATCTTTCACAATCTCTCTCAAACCATATCTCCTATTGCCTCTTGGCGTTACATTTCTGCTATGACCACCTGGGATATTCTCTCCCTGCTTTCTAGATGTTCCATTTTCTCTGACTACCCAAATATTATCCATGTTCAAATTCATTTGAAATACAGCCTGCTCCTTGAAGTTTCCTTTGTTCATATTAATCCTCCATGACCACCGTGCCTTTCCCCTTTCCTGGCAGCACATGTCTCTCTGGTCCTTTCCATACTTACTGTGCTGTGGTGCTTGTTTTATTTTATTTTTATTACTTCTGGAGCAAAAGCTTTATTTAGTGTAATGTGTGTGTGTGTGT
>NW_006379113.1:0-1420 GCF_000327345.1 Myotis davidii | reverse complement strand
AGCTCTAAAACTTGGAGCCACTGGAGGGAGTAGGTAAGAGGAAAAAGCACAGTGAGAGTATATTCCTCAACCTCAGAGTTAGGCAAATGCTTACATATCAAAAATACGTATTTATTTTTCAGAACACAAGAATGCTTTTCCTAAGCAGTCCAGAGTATCAGCATCAACTTTAGACAGAATAAAAAACCTGTGTCTTTCTGTACCACCATCATAACTCATTTCTCCTGCCTAACCGATGGTTGCTGATGCTCTTCTTGGCCATCTCTTAGGAGGACTGGGCAGGAGCTATCTTTCCAGAAATCCTCAGCCAATTTCCACCTATATCTTTTTGGTAATAATGGGGTCACATGGCCACCTCTAGTTGAAAAATAATCTGGGGAATAGAATCTTTTAGTAGCAAAGCTTTGCTCCTATTAGTAAAGAAGAAGGAGAAAATAGATATTGGGTATATAACTAGCAACATCTGTCATGTGGAAAACTGGGAAGTGAGATTTCTGCTTACTTTGATAGAGGACAACTGCCTCCACTAATCAGCTATTGTCACATCTTGAATTGTTTTTTATTGAATCCAATGAATGGACTTTAAGTCCCATTCAAGTTTTAAAGTTGAGACAAAAGTCCCACATTTCTTCTGTTATACTCATCGTTTTCCTCATATCCTGAACTCCTCCTTCCCTCACCATTTGGTCCCCTGACATTATGTCCAAAGTCTTCAGTCACAACCCAATAAAATTCATAGCAGTTAAATGGTTAAAAGCACAGTTCCTAGAAAATTCACCTGTAGGTGATTAGCCAAAGCAATCTGAAAAAGTAAGATATTTCACTGCCTGCCACATAACATTTCTCCAGCCCCAGCCCCTGTAAAAATATCTTTCATGGAAGCCAACTCATTACCCCATAAAATTACTACAACACATGTGCTTGAAAATGTAAGACAGATATTCTTAACTTGGCATTCCACAGTAAACCACAGAAATGTTTTCCAAGAAATGATTTCATTTTGTTGGTTTTATATTTAAAGTCACATTTTTGGCAGGCAATCTCAGAGACAAAATTTTGAGAGCAAACTGATCTATGGGATAGAACTCAGACTTTTGGTTGCTCATTTGTCTAACTAGTTTACCTGCACTGTGTACCTGTCACATTGATCTGGGAGCCTGGCTCTGTGCTTTCTGACTGTAGACCTCCTCTTGCTAGCTTTCCTCCTACCTCCAAACTCAGTACAGTTTATTACTTTAGCATACATATGGTGAGTTATAAAACAGTCTGGATCTGAGTTACCACTCTGGCACTTAACAGTAGTATGACTTGGGACAAATTTAAAAAAACACACAAAAAACCACACGCCTTTGTCTCACTTTATTCATATATACAGTATCACAAAGATATCTACTTCAAGCATGTCAAACTCGTGGCCCAC
>NW_006379112.1:0-1420 GCF_000327345.1 Myotis davidii | reverse complement strand
GTAGAGCCAGTACAAGCAGGACTGCGGGCTTCCTGATGATGGTGGGCCTGGGGTCGGGTTCTGCTTCTCCCACTTGCCGGGGTGTGACACCGGGATTGCTTTGGAATGACTCTTAGCCTGTTACCTCCTCAGCATTGTTGGAGGATACTCACAAAAACTCTCATTCATTCATCAGGGAAGTATTTATTGATGTCCTCTACGCGCCAGGCACTGTCATGGGTGCTGTGAAGAGAAAGAGGAACAAGCACACTTTGTGGGCCTCTGGGAAGTCACAATGGTCAGACAGGCACGTTGCAGCAGCAGGGGATCAGGGCTCTGACAGGGATAGTGCTGATGTAGCAAGAGAAACTGTTGCTGTGCCCAGTCTTTCAATCTTTCTGATAAACCCATACACCTCCAAAAGGCCTCCAGTTGCCTGTGTGTAAAATTTAACATGGCAGAGAGAGTGAGGAAGTATTTCTGGCTCAGCTCTAGCCAGTGTAGCTGAAAACTCGAGTGATAGGAGAGTCACAATGGAGCAAAATATCTTTCCACTGCGGCCGGCCGTCCCCACCAACGCTGGCCTGGGGGCAGTTTCCACAGCCTTCCGGAGTGCAAGAGAGGAGCGCCAAGACATTCCAGAAAGATCTCCAAGATAAGCACCGTGGCCTCAGAGCAGAAGCTGAAACCTGGTTCAGGAAAATGGCACAAGGATTTGGACGGAGAGCCACTGTGGGCTGGATATGGTTTGGCCAGGAGTTGTCAGGGCCCAGAGTGGACCCGGACAAGGCCCCTGCCTTCAGGGAGCTGCAGAGTTTAGTAAGGAGGACACACAAACAGATCGTCTCAATGAGCCCGTTTGTTTCTTTCCCAACCACTCTGAGAGGCAGTCATCTACCTGTATCTGCCCCCTGCTTCTACAGAGGAGGAACGGGCTGAGAGGTGTTCAGTAGTGTGGGCAGTGAGCGATGGAGCCGGGCTCACATCCAGGCCTGTCTCCAAAGCCAGACCTTTATCCCCTCGCTCTACAACCCTTCACTTACATTCCACTTTCCTGAGGCGTACCTATCCTTCCAGGTGAGACGTGCATTATGCTTCCCATGGGGCCCCCACGTGGAAAATCCAGGCTGCCTTTAGGGAAGAGGAGCCCTGCAGTGTTTGGTCATATTTCAAAATTGCTGCTCTGAACACCACCGGCTTTGGGGTCAACTAGGGCAGGTTAGAGTGAGTCAGGAAGGAGGAGGCCGTTAGAAGTGATAGCAGCGCCAGGGCCAGCGAACGCTTCAGCTCTGAATGAAAACTGGTGGCATTGCAGCAGGGGGTGCCTGGGCTAACGCAAGCTGCAGGGAGCACTGGGCTCAGACTGACCCAGCGATGAAAATGGATCACCGTTTAGCTCCATGTCTCACCCAAGGGAAGCCATTCTGTAGCCTGATTACAC
>NW_006379111.1:0-1405 GCF_000327345.1 Myotis davidii | reverse complement strand
AGGATAAGGCAGCAGCACAGATCTTTGATTCAAATAATTATTGAACACACCAACTGTGTGCCAGATGACATTGTATTTCATAGTAACATCCTTGGCATTTAGTTTTTCTACATCTCAAATAGTAAATGAGACCTCACTGTTTGCAATGTCATTATGGACCCCTATAACTGGAGATATAATGGCATTTGCTTTCTTAAAGTTTTACCATTTAGAGCTACAAGAGTACTGTAGACAAGCCCCTAGGGGGTTTTCTATGAGATTCTTTCCACCATTGGGAACGTGGAAATGTGAACATTTTATCCTAGAATCTTTTCAATTACCAAAATTCATTTCTTGAGCTGCGTGGGGCACGGCAGGCTTGGAGGAAAGTGAAGAATCTGAAACAATATCAAGATGCTGTGTGATTTATTCCCTATGATGCTCAGATTTCCTTTCCACCTTTTGTTAGAGTTCTGTGAACCACAGTCCCTGAGTAATTTAATCAGCTGATTTCTGATCCTTCTCCCTTCTTCTCCAGGTGGCCATTGCGACGTGGCTGCTCTGGTTGTTAAGATATGTGAATCCTTGGGGATGTAATTAAGGAGGCCCTGAGATGCTTTCATCAAAGGACAGTTCATCTGCCACAGCTCTGCTGCTGTTTGCGCAGGTTAACTGCTTGGCAGTCCTTTCATGTCCCGGAGTCAATCTGTGTTTAAAGGATGGAGGTGAGTGGGCAGGACGGGGCAGTTTATCTCTGCTGCCTTCTCATTTATTATCGCCTTGCTCTCTCGCATGGCACTACCGCAGCTGATCAAAATCAGGGACCACATATCACCGGCGTCGGTAGGATGAAAGGCAAAATACACTCTTTGTTCCATCTACATAAGAGTATTTAAAATAATCGTGGCAATAAATCTGATGGAAATACCCAAACATAGAAATGGCTTATTCCAGAGAAGGAATTATTGTCTTCTTTGCTAGCTTCCGGTGGCAGTTACAGACATCTTTCCAACATATGAATATTCTCCATTATCAGATCAGCCTGTAAAACGGTGCCAGTCCCCACACTCCGCCCGCAGCCCAATGCATCTGCACTTGATTTCAAACAGGGAACGGCCAGTTCTCAGCAGGAGATGTGCAAGTCTATTCTACTTCCTGACATAAGGCCATAGCCCCTTGAAAGACTTCAGCATAAAGATGCAATACTCAAATAGCACTCATCCAACTTGTGCTTTCTTTCTGTCCATCCTAAAATTCAACACATTCAACATCTATTCGGTGCCTATCATGTTCTTTCAGAGCCAAAGTGAGAAGCCAGAAAAATAAGAATAGAAGAGACAGAGGCAAATGGACAAGGAAAAATGCAACTCTGAAAGACACCCAGCAGTGGTTGTCAACCTTCCTAATTCCACAACCCTTTAATACA